>NC_138307.1:46764118-46996618 GCF_965601325.2 Salmo salar | reverse complement strand
GCATCAATGCCTTCCTCTTGCAGGAACTGCTGACACACTCCAGCCACATGAGGTCTAGCATTGTCCTGCATTAGGAGGAACCCAGGGCCAACCGCACCAGCATATGGTCTCACAAGGGGTCTGAGGATCTCATCTCGGTACCTAATGGCAGTCAGGCTACCACTGGCAAGCACATGGAGGGCGGTGCGGCCCCCCAAAGAAATGCCACCCCACACCATGACTGACCCACCGCCAAACCGATCATGCTGGAGGATGTTGCAGGCAGCAGAACATTCTCCACGGCGTCTCCAGACTCTGTCATGTCTGTCACATGTGCTCAGTGTGAACCTGCTTTCATCTGTGAAGAGCACAGGGCGCAGGTGGCGAATTTGCCAATCTTGGTGTTCTCTGGCAAATGCCAAACGTCCTGCACGGTGTTGGGCTGTAAGCACAACCCCCACCTGTGGACGTCGGGCCCTCATACCACCCCCATGGAGTCTGTTTCTGACCGTTTGAGCAGACACATGCACATTTGTGGCCTGCTGGAGGTGATTTTGCAGGGCTCTGGCAGTGCTCCTCCTGCTCCTCCTTGCACAAAGGCGGAGGTAGCGGTCCTGCTGCTGGGTTGTTACCCTCCTACGGCCTCCTCCACGTCTCCTGATATACTGGCCTGTCTCCTGGTAGCGCCTCCATCCTCTGGACACTATGCTGACAGACACAGCAAACCTTCTTGCCACAGCTCGCATTTATGTGCCATCCTGGATGAGCTGCACTACCTGAGCCACTTGTGTGGGTTGTAGACTCCGTCTCATGCTACCACTAGAGTGAAAGCACCGCCAGCATTCAAAAGTGACAAAAACATCAGCCAGGAATCATAGGAACTGAGAAGTGGTCTGTGGTCCCCACCTGCAGAACCACTCCTTTATTGGGGGTGTCTTGCTAATTGCCTATAATTTCCACCTGTTGTCTATTCCATTTACACAACAGCATGTGAAATTTATTGTCAATCAGTGTTGCTTCCTAAGTGGACAGTTTGATTTCACAGAAGTGTGATTGACTTGGAGTTACATTGTGTTGTTTAAGTGTTCCCTTTATTTTTTTGAGCAGTGTACATCCAACACATGGTTTCCAGGTTTTTGATGCCATTCCATTTGCTCCATTCAGGACATTATTATGAGCTGTTCTCCACTCAGCAGCCTCCTGTGATAGGAGAAATCCCAAAATATGTGTGAAGTGTTCAAATTAATTTTGCTGGTTGTGGCAGACATTTTAGAAATAGAACGAGAAGTTGCATATCATTTTCAAAGGTGGTTTGAGTGAAACAGGAAATAAGTGTGTCAAGAAAAAGGAAGCCATCTGACTACAGAAATGTGGTCAGAAATGTTTGGTTAAAGGGAGCCTAGTTTGCTCACTCCATACAAGTGAGAACATTCTCAAATAGTTTTAAGGGATATTAGGCTAGTGGTCAATCCTCAAAAGGGCTTTCATTTTTGAGATAACCCTACCCGAGGTAGAACAAAACACAACCATGTTTTTTCACATCTGTCTCCCATTTATGAAATGGATAGTTGTGAAGAAAATATTTTACTGCAAAAGTAGTTAAATTGGTAGATATTGTAACACCCCACTAACCTCAATGTGCAAATGGTCCTGCCTGACAAGAATACAAACAGTTCCACTTTTATTTGATGTGCCTATTGTAATCAGCTCTAAAGAAAACACTCCCTAAACTCGGTAAGTGAGGAATAATAGAATAATAATACAATAGGCAGAATGCAGAAATATGAACTATCAATATTTGATGAATGTAAGCTTTACTTTTTGGTAGCTGATTAATGAACAACTTTCTGAGTAACATTTGCTCTCATTCAGTGGTGTATGGTCCTGACTGACAGAAAATACATACAGTTATACATGTTTTATGATGATGTGGCTATTGTAATATAATCGTCTAAGGAAAATAAGTGGGTTGAGAGTGAAAACTGTCATTTATTTTCATTCAGCCACTTGTAATTACATTAGGCTCCAAATCCGTTTGACTTCAGATCCATTATGGCGTCATAATTACACTCAAACACCATTCTCTGCATACAGAAAATGCAGCAGACTAATTGGCATGGCAGTATTCTAAATCACAAGCTTCTTTGAGGCTCAATTAGGCAACTCGGACTGTTGTATAACTTGTGGCTCCAGGATTGGGCTCTTACGTCACCTCATTATTTAGAAGTAAGCTTTGTTTCATTGCTAGTTCAACATGACCTTGCACTGGCTCACTGCATTTGTGATGCGCAATGTTCCAGTGCACACTTATGTTGTTTGGGTTGAGCCGGCATGTTCATCGTCCTGGAGTTGATGTATTTGTTGGCTTGGGGACATTATGGTGTATGAGGAGGATGCAACCACACGTGATGACAAGCACATAAGGCAGGTGTTCACTACAATAAACCAAACCAACCTGACACTCACTGACAAGAAATGCCATCAACTTAGTGGTCCTTCACATGTCATAAGAATTGTGCCTATCCAATGTCAATGCCATCCTGTATCTCCCAGTCTGCCCTGGAGTTTCCTTACATGTTGATTTTATGACATTCTGGTGTATCGGGAGGATGCAATCAGATATGATGACAAGCTCATATGGAAGGTGTTCACCACATTGAACCAACACACCTCTCCAATGTAAATCCCATCCTGCATCTCCCAGAACTGACCTCGATAGGCCCACTCCACCATCAGTCCCCCCTCTGGCAGTTCATTTACATTTACAGTCCTCAGTGTCAAAGGAAGGCCAAGAAGATCATCAAGGACATCAGCCACTCAAGCCTCGGTCTTCACTCTGCTACCATCTAGCAGACAGAGACAGTACAGGTGCATCTAAGCCGGGACTGAGAAACAGCTTTTATCTCCAGGCCATCAGTCTGTTGAACAGTCATCACTAGCCGGCTACTTGCCCGGTGCTCTGCTTGAAACAAACGCCCCATGTACATGGAGTCATTGAATGCTGGTCACCTCATATTATGTTTACATACTGTTGTTTATTCACGTGTATGTACAGGTAACTGCCAAAATTAAGGAAAAACCAACATAACTTGTCTTAATAGGGTGTTGAAGCCTTCTGGTGTCCCAATGTGCTTTGGCATAGATTCTACAAGTGCCTGGAACTCTATTGGAGGGATGCGACACCATTCTTCCATGAGAAATTCCATAATTAATTTTTTTGTTGATGGTGGTGGTGGAAAACACTAACTCAGGCTCCGCTCCAGAATCTCCCATAAGTGTTCATTTGGGTTGAGCTCTGGTTTGAGATCTTGCATATGGTTACATTGTTTTCATGCTTATCAAACCATTCAGTGACCACTTGTGCCCTGTAGATTGAGGCAGTCATCCTATGGGGGCATAGCCATGGTAGCCAAAATAATGGCCTGCCCAACATTTTTATACACGACCCTAACCATGAGGGGATGTTAATTGCTTAATTAACTCAGGAACCACATCTGTGTAAAGGCACCTGCTTTCAATATACTTTGTATCCCTCATTTACTCAAGTGTTTCTATTATTTTGGCAGTTACCTGTTGTCGTGTCTTTGGCTATGCCGGATTAAGTGATATGACATGCTAACTTATAAAATGATTTCTCTGTAATTAATAAACTGGTTTTATTAACAAAATATGTGGTACCTTTCCCCATTTGTTTGATGTTCCAGACTCTCTATATTTAACACAGGCTATTCAAGTCCTTCAGTAGACTCAGAGAGTGGAAGTGGTGAAAGGTATTTATGGGGGGGGGGGGGGGGGGGGGGGGTCATAAACCTTACCCACAGGCCAACGTCATGACACTGTATATACGATATTCTAGACGTAGCTCATTCTAATATACCTACGACTTTACATACCATTTTCCTTCCAAATGATATACTGTCTATACACACCACATATTTACAGTGCATTCGGGAAAGTATTCAGACCCCTTCACTTTTTCCACATTTTGTTACGTTACAGCCTTACTCTAAAATAGGTTAAATTGTTTTTTCCCCTACACACGATACCCCATGATGACAAAGCAAAAACAGGTTTTTAAAAACTTGCAAATGTATTAAAAATACAAAAATACACATTTACATAAATATTCAGACCCTTACTTAGTTGAAACACTTTGGTAGCGATTACAGCCTCAAGTCTTCTTGGGTATGATGCTACAAGCTTGGCCCACCTGTATTTAGGGAGTTTCTCCCATTCTTCTCTGCAGATCCTCTCAAGCTGTGTCAGGTTGGATGGGGAGCGACGCTACACAGCTATTTTCAGGTCTCTCCTGAGATGTTCGATCAGGTTCAAATCCGGGCTCTGGCTGGGCCACTCAAGGACATTCCCAGACTTGTCACGAAGCCACTCCTGCGTTGTCTTGGCTGTGTGCTTATTGTCGTTGTCCTGTTGTAAGGTGAACCTATGCCACAGTCCGGAGTCCTGAGTGCTCTGGAGAAGGTCTTCATCAAGGATCTCTCTGTACTTTGCTCCGTTCATCTTTCCCTAGATCCTGATTAGTCTCCCTGTCCCTGGCACTGAAAACATCCCCACAGCATGATGCTGCCACCACCATGCTTCACCGTAGGGATGGAAATGGCCAGGTAATGAGTGGTGCCTGGTTTCCTCCAGATGTGACGCTTGGCATTCAAGCCAAAGAGTTCAATCTTGGTTTCATCAGACCAGGGAATCTTGTTTCTCATGGTCTGAGAGTCCTTTAGGTGCATTTTGGCAAACTCCAAGCGGGCTGTCATGTGCCTTTTACTGAGGAGTGGCCACTCTACCATAAAGGCCTGATTGGTGGAGTGCTGCAGAGATGGTTGTCCTTCTGGAAGGTTCTCCCATCTTGAAAGAAGAACTCTGGAGCTCTGTCAGAGTGACCATTGGGTTCTTGTCCACCTCCCTGACCAAGGCCTCCCTGGCCCTTCTCCCCCGATTGCTCAGTTTGGCCTGGCGGCCAGCTCTAGGAGAGTCTTGGTGGTTCCAAACTTCTTCCATTTAAGAAAGATGGAGGCCACTGTGTTCTTGGGGACCTTCACAAATATTTTGTACCCTTCCCTAGATCTTTTCCTCGACACAATCCTGTCTCGGAGCTCTACGGACAATTACTTCGACCTCATGGCTTGGTTTTTGCTCTGACTGTAACTTGTGTTTCCAACTCAACCCTCAAACACGTAGATCCCCTGAACGCAGCTCACTTTCCTGCCAACTTTCCAGCTCACACTCTCAAACACCTAGATCCCCTGATCGCAGCTTACTCTCCAGATCCCAGTCACCTGAATTCGAATCACCTGTTCACACACCTGTATGTCATTATCACACACTATTTAGTTCAGTTCTTTGCACCCCTGCACTGTGAGGTATTGTTTGTTTTGTGACACACATCTTTCAGAGCTCTGTTTTTCCTGTGATTAACTCCTCACGTGTTTGATAGTTTTTGCCTGCCTCACTAACGACGCCTTTTGCCTATTCCCTGCCTGTACTTTAGCCTATCAGATTTCCTGTTATCTACCTATTGCCTGATCTCCCAGACTACGTTACTAGCCTTTTCCCTGCCTGTACTGTTGCCCTTTTGGACCCCTTGTGTATGACCTTCTGCCTGCCCCTGAACCCAGCTACCTGCCTCCTCCTGTGGTCCTTTGCAATAAACACCTGCTGTGCCCTGTGCTTGAAACCAGCTCTCTGTCTTCCCTTGTGTTCATTACAGAATACCTCACCAAAAACGACTGATGGATTCAGCGGAGCTGCAGTTTATTCTGGCCCAACTGGAGGAACGAATCAATAAACTCTGCGACCTCTTTCGCCAGTCCGTTCCTGCTTCACACATATCAGGTGCCACAGCCTCCTCTCGTTCATCTCCCCCCATATCCATGCCTAATAAATACGACGGCTACCCGGGAAATGTCAAGGATTTCTCATGCAGTGTAACCTGTACACTGACTTCACCTCTGACAAAGACAGGGTGGACTTCGTCATCTCCGTACTCACAGGCAAGCTCTGGATTGGGTCACAGCCCTGTGGGCCACTCAAAGTTCTGATCTGTCCTCTGAATCACGTTTCCACGCCCTCTTCAAGGAGGTGTTCAACCATTCAGTTTCGGGTCATCACACCGGGGACCTGTTATGTGAGCTGCGACAGGGCCGTCGCTCCACCACTGAGTATGCCCTTGAGTTCCATACCATGGCTGCCGGCAGTGGATGGAGTGAACCAGCTCTCCTTACAGTCTACAGGAGGGGTCTTAATAATAAGGGCTTTGCATTAGCATTAGCATTAGCATTTCCAATGAACCATTGAAAGTGACAACACAAAAGTACTAAGATCTTTTATAGCCAAGATACACCCCTCTCAACCTACATGACGAGCAACAGATACATAGAATGGTCACAAGGTTAAGATTTGTATGAAAGGTATCTACTTCCTTGTAAAGACCAGTGTCTGGTCCTCCTACTCCAAACTGGAACCGTCTCTCCCTGGTACAGTATAGAACAGAACCATTAACTCATGTTCTCTGGAATGCTCTTTAGGTTTTATCACCCAAAGACATCGTAAATCTCCTCCGTCAGTGCTATCTCATAGAGGCCCTCCTCAGTAAAACACACACACACAATAGTTAACAGAATACTCTATTCTGTCGAATAAAACAACCATTATAATACAATACAAGCATTATAACATAATCTTGCAATTTCCACGACAAGAGTAACCCCCTACTCAATAGCTGTCCAATTCGCCTCCCATGAAGGGATGACCACAACCCCTCCACTTCCACTCGGGTAAGCACCTCTACATTTACATTTACATTTAAGTTATTTAGCAGACGCTCTTATCCAGAGCGACTTACAAATTGGTGCATTCACCTTATAATATCCAGTGGAACAACCACTTTACAATAGTGCATCTAAATCTTTTAAGGGGGGGGGGGGGGTAGAAGGATTACTTTATCCTATCCTAGGTATTCCTTAAAGAGGTGGGGTTTCAGGTGTCTCCGGAAGGTGGTGATTGACTCCGCTGTCCTGGCGTCGTGAGGGAGCTTGTTCCACCATTGGGGTGCGAGAGCAGCGAACAGTTTTGACTGGGCTGAGCGGGAACTGTGCTTCCTCAGAGGTAGGGAGGCGAGCAGGCCAGAGGTGGATGAACGCAGTGCCCTTGTTTGAGTGTAGGGCCTGATCAGAGCCTGAAGGTACGGAGGTGCCGTTCCCCTCACAGCTCCGTAGGCAAGCACCATGGTCTTGTAGCGGATGCGAGCTTCGACTGGAAGCCAGTGGAGAGAGCGGAGGAGCGGGGTGACGTGAGAGAACTTGGGAAGGTTGAACACCAGACGGGCTGCGGCGTTCTGGATGAGTTGGAGGGGTTTAATGGCACAGGCAGGGAGCCCAGCCAACAACGAGTTGCAGTAATCCAGACGGGAGATGACAAGTGCCTGGATTAGGACCTGCGCCGCTTCGTGTGAGGCAGGGTCGTACTCTGCGAATGTTGTAGAGCATGAACCTACAGGATCGGGTCACCGCCTTGATGTTAGTGGAGAACGACAGGGTGTTGTCCAGGGTCACGCCGAGGCTCTTAGCACTCTGGGAGGAGGACACAAGGGAGTTGTCAACCGTGATGGCGAGATCATGGAACGGGCAGTCCTTCCCCGGGAGGAAGAGCAGCTCCGTCTTGCCGAGGTTCAGCTTGAGGTGGTGATCCGTCATCCACACTGATATGTCTGCCAGACATGCAGAGATGCGATTCGCCACCTGGTTGTCAGAAGGGGGAAAGGAGAAGATTAATTGTGTGTCATCTGCATAGCAATGATATGAGAGACCATGTGAGGATATGACAGAGCCAAGTGACTTGGTGTATAGCGAGAATAGGAGTGGGCCTAGAAAAGAGCCCTGGGGGACACCAGTGGTGAGAGCACGTGGTGCAGAGACAGATTCTCGCCACGCCACCTGGTAGGAGCGACCTGTCAGGTAGGACGCAATCCAAGCGTGGGCCGCGCCGGAGATGCCCAGCTCGGAGAGGGTGGAGAGGAGGATCTGATGGTTCACGGTATCAAAGGCAGCAGATAGGTCTAGAAGGATGAGAGCAGAGGAGAGAGAGTTAACTTTAGCAGTGCGGAGAGCCTCCGTGACACAGAGAAGAGCAGTCTCAGTTGAATGCCCAGTCTTGAAACCTGACTGATTAGGATGAAGAAGGTCATTCTGAGAGAGATAGCAAGAGAGCTGGCCAAGGACGGCACGTTCAAGAGTTTTGGAGAGAAAGGAAAGAAGGGATACTGGTCTGTAGTTGTTGACATCGGAGGGATTGAGTGTAGGTTTTTTCAGAAGGGGTGCAACTCTCGCTCTCTTGAAGACGGAAGGGACGTAGCCAGCGGTCAAGGATGAGTTGATGAGCGAGGTGAGGTAGGGGAGAAGGTCTCCGGAAATGGTCTGGAGAAGAGAGGAGGGGATAGGGTCAAGTGGGCAGGTTGTTGGGCGGCCGGCCGCCACAAGACGCGAGATTTCATCTGGAGAGAGAGGGGAGAAAGAGGTCAAAGCACAGGGTAGGGCAGTGTGAGCAGGACCAGCGGTGTCGTTTGACTTAGTAAACGAGGATCGGATGTCGTCAACCTTCTTTTCAAAATGGTTGACGAAGTCATCCGCAGAGAGGGAGGAGGGGGGGGAGGGGGAGGAGGATTCAGGAGGGAGGAGAAGGTAGCAAAGAGCTTCCTAGGGTTAGAGGCAGATGCTTGGAGTTTAGAGTGGTAGAAAGTGGCTTTAGCAGCAGAGACAGAAGAGGAAAATGTAGAGAGGAGGGAGTGAAAGGATGCCAGGTCCGCAGGGAGGCGAGTTTTCCTCCATTTCCGCTCGGCTGCCCGGAGCCCTGTTCTGTGAGCTCGAAGTGAGTCGTCGAGCCACGGAGCAGGAAGGGAGGACCGAGCCGGCCTGGAGGATAGGGGACAGAGGAAATCAAAGGATGCAGAGAGGGAGGAGAGGAGGGTTGAGGAGGCAGAATCAGGAGATAGGTTGGAGAAGGTTTGAGCAGAGGGAAGAGATGATAGGATGGAAGAGGAGAGAGTAGCGGGAGAGAGAGAGCGAAGGTTGGGACGGCGCAATACCATCCGAGTAGGGGCAGAGTGAGAAGTGTTGGATGAGAGCGAGAGGGAAAAGGATACAAGGTAGTGGTCGGAGACTTGGAGGGGAGTTGCAATGAGATTAGTGGAAGAACAGCATCTAGTAAAGATGAGGTCAAGCGTATTGCCTGCCTTGTGAGTAGGGGGGGAAGGTGAGAGGGTGAGGTCGAAAGAGGAGAGGAGTGGAAAGAAGGAGGCAGAGCGGAATGAGTCGAAGGTAGACGTGGGGAGGTTAACCTCTATGGGCTAGGTGGGACGCAGGCGTCCCCCCCGTGGTGCACTCCATCAACAGCAGGTGCATTTCAAGAGCGGCAAATTTGAATCCAAATAAATGTCAAAATTCAAATTTTTCAAACTTACAACTATTTTACACCCTTTGAAAGATAAACATCTCCTTAAAGTCACCCAGAACTGTGAGAGGTGAGCCATCCTCAGGAAAGGAACTTATCAAGGCGTCAAGCTCATTGATGAACTCTCCAAGGGAACCTGGAGGGCGACAAATGATAAGGATGTTAAGCTTGAAAGGGCTGGTAACTGTGACAGCATGGAATTCAAATGAGGAGATAGACAGATGGGTCAGGGGGAAAGAGAGAATGTCCACTTGGGAGAGATGAGGATTCCAGTGCCACCACCCCGCTGGCTCGATGCGCTAGGGTTATGCGAGAACACGTAGTCAGACGAGGAGAGAGCAGTAGGAGTAGCAGTGATATCTGTGGTAATCCATGTTTCCGTCAGCGCCAGGAAGTCTAGGGACTGGAGGGTTCCAGAGGCTGCCGGAGACCTGGAACTCCACGTGGGTCGTGCGCGCTGGGACCACCAGGTTAGAGTGGCAGCGGCCACGCGGTGTGGAGCGTTTGTATGGCCTGTGCAGAGGGGAGAGAACAGGGATAGACAGACACATAGTAGACAAGCTACAGAAGAGGCTACGCTAATGCAAAGGAGATTGGACTGACAAGTGGACCACACGTCTCGAATGTTCAGAAAGTTAAGCTTACGTTGCAAAAATCTTATTGACTAAAATGATACAGTACTGCTGGCTGGTGGAGTAGGCTAGCTAGCAGTGGCTGCGTTGTTGACTTTGAACGTGTAGCTGGCTAGGTAACCTCGATAGTTTCAGTACTACACCTTGTCATGATACAAAGCAACTTTGTAGCTAGCTAGCTAACATAACACTAATCAAGACGTTCCTTGTATGTATTTAATTTCTACAATGCTGCTCGTCGGTAATAGTTGGCTGGGTTAGGAAAAATGGCGTCGCGGGGACGGAAATAGCTGGCTAGCTGACCTCGATGGCTGGCTAGCTAACCTCGGTAATTACTAAACTACACAATTATCAAGCTATGACAAAGACAACTAAGTAGCTAGCTAGCTAACACTACACTAGTCAAATCGTTCCGTTGTAAAGTATTAGTATCTACAGCGCTGCTAGTCGGTAACGGTTGGCTAGCTAGCAGTGGGTTAATGATGACTAGGTGTGTTGACTAAGTCTGGCGCCGCGTCGCGGCTGGCTAGCTCACCTCGATAATTACTCAAACTACACAACTATCTTAGATACAGAGACAGCACAGACAACTATGAAGCTGGTTAACTAACACTAACACCACACTAATCAAGTCGTTACGTTGTAATGTAATAGTTTCTACAGTGCTGCTAGTCGGTAGAAGTTGGCTAGCTAGCATTACCAAAAGGCAGTTTGGGATCCCAGCTCTTCTTTCTGCTAATGAGGTCACTCAGTTTGTGGAGGGACTAGTGGACTCGGGGACTTCAGGAAATTTCATTGACGAACAATTGGCACAACAGTTAAGGATCAAGCTAATCCCTGTTAATCCTCCCTTTAGGATGAATGCGCTGGATGGACAACCTCTCAGAACTGGTCTTGTGACTCACATGACCGAAAGTATCACCCCTCAGATTGGCCTCCTTCACTCTGAGGTCATTCAGTTAATAGTGTTGTCTTCTCCTAAAGAACCCCTCATTCTCGGTCACCCATGGCTAAGCCTTCACGACCCTACCATCTCCTGGCAGCAAGGGGAACTGCTGTCATGGTCTCCTGCCTGTTTTAAGAACTGCTTCAGTCTACCCTGTCGAGCCACCTCTATAGAAGGATCAGAGTCTGCCATTCCAACCCACATCCCACCTGTGTATACCCAGATCCTGAGTGTCTTCAGCAAGAAAAAGGCGTCCGTTCTGCCTCTTAATCGCCCGGAGGACTGTGCGGTCGACCTCCTTCCTGGGGTATTGCCCCCTAAGGGTCGGATCTACCCCTTGTCCATCCCAGAGAATGAGGCTATGGACACCTACATAGAAGAGGCTCTCGACATGGGATTCATCCATCCATCCACATCTCCATCTGCATACAGTTTTTTTTTTGTAAAAAAAAAGGATGGTAAGTCTCCGTCCCTGCATAGATTATGACCCCTCAATGACCTTACCATCAAGAATTGCTTCCCTCTTCCTCTGATTCTGGCCATACTAGACCAACTTGGACAGGCTACCATCTAATCCAAACTGGAACTACGTAGTGCTTACAACCTGGTCCGTATCCAAAGTGGGGATGAGTGGATGATGGCGTTCATCATCGCTAGGGGTCACTACGAATACCTGGTTATGCCCTACGGTCTCACCAATGCTCCCGCAGTCTTCCAGTCCTTCATGAATGAAGTTTTCCAGAACATGATCCACCAGTTCCTCATTGTGTACATTGACAATATCTTGATCTACTCTCACTCCCTTGCAGAACACGTACAGCATGTGCAACAGGACCACCATCTTTATGTCAAGGCTGAGAAGAGCGCCTTTCATGTTACTATGGTAACCTTCCTAGGGTTCGTGCTGACACCAGGAGGGGTCAACATGGACGAAGGCAAAGTCACGGCCGTGCTTAACAGGCCCAAACCTACCACCGTAAAGGAACTACAACGTTTCCTATGATTCACCAACTGCTACTGCCGGTTCATCTGAAACTGCAGCAGCACAACCACTCTCTCAGCTCTCACCAGTCAAAAAACCCATACCCTCCAACGGACCGACAGCACCCTTACTGCATTTGAGACCTTGAAATGCCTCTTCACCTCTGCACCCATCCTTAGGCAGCCAGATCCTACCCTTCCTTTTGTTCTGGAGGTGGAGGCATCCGAGGTCGGCGTGGATGCGGTTCTCTCTCAGCGGGTCGGGACACCTCTCAAATTACACCCATGTGGCTTCTTTTTCAAGAAACTGTCACCCGCTGAGAGAAACTATGATGTCGGGAACCGAGAGCTCCTCGCCATTAAGCTGGCAATCAAAGAGTGATGCCACTGGTTAGAGGGAGCTCATCACCCATTCCTTGTCCTTACCGACCACCGCAATTTGGAGTACTTAAGAATTGCTAAGAGGCTCAACCCTAGACAGGCTCGCTGGGCACTCTTCTTCACCCGATTGAACTTCACCGTCATCCATCAGCCCGGAAAGAAAAATGTGAAGGTTGATTCCTTATCCTGTCTATTTGACGCCCCTTCCTCTAACCCAGCTCCCGAGCCCATCCTGCCTCCGGCTTGTGTTGTGGGACTATACCGTGGGAAATCCAAGCAGCCATCCAAGAGGCCCTATGCCACGACCCAGCACCTCCCGACACCCCTGCAGGCAAGACCAACGTTCCTGCATCCGTCAGACCACAACTAATGCAGTGGTGCCATACCTCTCTGAATTCTGGCCATCCCGGAATCACCCGGACCACAGAGCTACTGACACGCAAGTTCTGGTGGTCATCCCTAACAACCGACGTCCGAGATTACATTATTTCCTGTCTCATCTGTGCTTGGGCAAAGAGCCCTTGCCAACAACCTATCGGTAAGCTCGAGCCTTTACCTACACTACACAGACCATGGTCCCACATCGCCATGGATTTCCTCATGGATCTGCTGGACTCTTCAGGCTTCACAACTATTTTAGTTGTAGTGGACCGGTTCTCCAAGATTTGCCGACTCATCCCCCTTCCGCATCTACCTAATGCCATAGAAATTGCCAAGTGCATGTTCCAACAGGTGTTTCGTCTGTATGGGATCCCAGAAAGAATCGTTTCAGATTGTGGACCCCAGTTCGTCTCCAGGGTTTGGCGAGCCTTCTGCGACTGACTGGGGGTCTCCATCAGCCTATCCTCCGGATACCATCCCCAAACCAACGGGTAGACAGAATGCCTAAATCAGGAAATAGGGAAGTTCCTTCGCCAACACTGCACCCACCAACCACACGAGTGGAGTCACTATCTAGCCTGAGCCGAATATGCACAGAACTCCCTGCTACATTCCTCACTCCATCTCACTCCTTTTCAGTGTATCCTCGGATACAAACCCCCCGGTTTTCCATGGGAGACAGAGCCCGGAACTGTGCCTGCCATCAATGAATGGTTTTGACGGAGCAAGCCGGTTTGGGAGACCGCACATCGGCACCTCCAAGCTTCTCTCCCCCAGAAACGGTTGGCTGACCGGCGTCGCCGACCTACTCACTTCTTCCACCCCGGGAAATGTGTGTGGCTCTCTACCGGGGACATCCAGCATCATGACCCCTGCAAAAAGTTCAGTCCTTGGTTCATTGGGCCCTTCAAAATAACACACCACATCAATCCTGTCACATACCATCTCCAGTTGCCCCACCATTACCGGATCTCCTCATCCTTCCATGTGTTCCTTCTCAAGCCTGTGAGGTACAGCCCTCTCCATCCTCCTGTGGCGTACTTCGGTGCACCCCCGCCGTTTGACATCAGCGGTGCACTGGCTTATTCCGTCTGAGCCCTCCTTGACTCCAAGCGCCTGGGTGGTCGCATCCACTACCTGGTGGATTGGGAGGGGTACGGACCCGAAGAACGGTCCTGGGTCCCCGCCCAGGACATCCTCGATGCAGCCATGATCCTGGCTTTCCACCATAACCGTCCTGACCACCCAGCTTCACGCTCCCAGGGGAGGCCCCCTGCTCAGCTTCCTAGGCAGTCGAGGGGGGGGGGGGGGGAGGGGGGTTACTGCAACGTCTGTTTCCAACTCACACCCTCAAACACGTAGATCCCCTGAACGCAGCTCAGTCATGTCATTATTACACACTATTTAGTTCAGTTCTTTGCACCCCATCACTGTGAGGTATTGCTTGTTTTGTGACACACGTGTTTCAGAGCTCTGTTTTTACTGTGATTTACTCTTCCCGTGTATGATAGTTTTTACCTGCCTCACTATCGACGCCTTTTGCCTATTCCCTGCCTGTACTTTAGCCTATCGGATTTCCTGTTATCTACCTATTACCTGATCTCCTGGACTACGTTACTAGCCTTTTCCCTGCATGTACTGTTGCACTTTTGGACCCCCTGTGTATGACCTTCTGCCTGCCACTGGACCCAGCTACCTGCCTCCTCCTGTGGTCCTTTGCAATGAACACCTGCTGCGCCCTGCGCTTGAAACCAGCTCTCTGTCTCCCCTCGTGTTCATTACACTGACATGCACTGTCAACTGTGGGACCTTATTTAGACAGGTGTGTGCCTTTCCAAATCATGTCCAATCAATTGAATTTTCTGCAAGTGGATTCCAATTAAGTTGCAGAAACATTTCAAGGATGATCCATGGAAACAGGATGCATGGAGCTCAATTTCGAGTCTCATAGCAAAGGGTTTATACATTTACAAACATTTTTAAATACCTGTTTTTGCTTTACCATTATGGGGTATTGTGTGTAGATTGATGAGTGAAAAAATGTAATCCATTTTATATTAAGTCTGTAATGTAACAAAATGTGGGAAAAGTGAAGGGGTCTGAATAATTTCCAAGTGCACTGTATATTCTGGATTCTGACACATGCTCACGTTAATATATCTACTCTGGATTGTTAATTCGACTCGTTCTGTCATTTCTTGTTTAAATGTTTTATTATTTGTGTATTTGTATTTGCTAGACATTTTACTGCACTGTTAGAGATAGTAACAAAAGCATTTCGCTGCACCTGCTATAACACCTGCAAATCTGTGAACGCGTGAATGTTTGATTTCATTTAATAAAGATGGCGACATCATGGAACTGGACTGCCACATGTCACGAGGCCATTCAACAGCCAAAATGCCATCTGGAAGGTGATGGCGTGCATTGCCCTCATGTACCTATTTTGCTACAACACATGGCAGACCAGCCCATGTGACACCTGAACTGGACTTGCATGTGAAGAATGAGCTCTCATGCTGTGGTGACTCAAGCATTGGTCTGGGAAACTGTTCAGTAATCCCAAGATCCATATAAGGACATAATGCCATCTTCCAGATGGCAAACAAGAGGCCGTATTAACAGTGTGGGTGCTAACTAAACTCAACTAGTGGACCACATTCTATCCTATCACTAGTACCATAAAAAGACTAGCTATCCCTTGAACATGCTGGCTTCGTCCTAAACTCTAGCTAATTGTGTCAGAGTATGTTCTGGCAGCGTTTCAAAGCGCTTTTAACTTTTAATGTCCTAACCCTCTCTGGCTGAATTGACAATTTAGTAGTTCAGGAGAGCCACAGCCACATGCACATGCACACCCTCCCCCTGCCCCCCCCCCCCCCCCCCCCCCATTCAAACGGAAACACACACACACACGACCCTGGCATCTCTCTGGCGAGCCCTAGCTGTTCTTGTTTATTGGAGAGAAAGAGTTGAGTTGGCCTCCCGTTGAGTCTCAGCTCACTACAGAAATTTAAATTAGGCATTAATCCTTGTTCCGGGCAGCAGACCTTTCTTTCCTAATGCTTCTGCCACTCCTCTATCCTGGCTAGGCTAAGCGTGCTGGGCTGTGGGGACTATGTGTTTTTATAAAGGCCATTACTTCTAATGCACACCGGCTGTGGATACTGGTATACATAGAGGAAAATGCACAGGGAGAGGAGAGGAGGTGATGGGGGATTCTAATGTGTTGGTTACTATGGTCCTACCTGTTTACTCATTACACAGAGAGAGAGTTACACTGAGTGTAGAAAACATTAAGAACACCTGCTCTTTCCATGACAGACTGACCAGGTGAATCCAGGTGAAAGCTATGATCCCTTATTGATGTCACTTTTTAAATTCACTTCAATCAGTGTAGATGAAGTGGAGGAGACAGGTTAAAGAATACTTTTTAAGCCTTGATACAATTGAGACATGGATTGTGTATGTGTGCCATTCAGAGGGTGAATGGTCAAGACAAAATATTTAAGTGCCTTTGAACGGGGTATGGTAAGAGGTGCCAGGCACAACGGTTTGTGTCAAGAACTGTATGATTGCTGGGTTTTCATGCTCAACAGTTTCCTGTGTGTATCAAGAATGGTTCACCAACATCCAGAATGGTTCACTGACATCCAGACAATTTGACACAACTGTGAGAAGCATTGGAGTCCTGTGGAAGGCTTTCGATACCTTGTTGAGTCCATGCCCTGACTAATTGAGGCTGTTCTGAGGGCAAAAGGGAGGGGTGCAACACAATATTAGGAAGGTGTTCGTAATGTTTTGTACACTCAGTGTATTTTGACAAACTCTATTGCGCAGATCAGTGAAGTTGTTTGGGCAGGTAACAAACTCCTGTTGCTCCACCTGTTGTTGTTTTCTTTCTCTAGCGGTTCACTGGCATCCCCCTTTCCTCTCCTCCCTCCCTCCATCTATAGAGCATCTGTGCTGAATTGACTTCTCCCACCGAAAAGCATGAAAAGAGCATCTTGAAAAGGCTCCACTTGGCTGCCTACTAGGCAAAACAAATTAGGAGTTCACAACTTCAAAAGAGCTCCCCACAGCAACCCCCTCGCTCCTTCCAAAGACAGACAGGCAGCCAGGCAGTGAGAGGGTTTTTAATAAGGAGGAGTCTCAATCAGAGGCCCTGCAGAGTAAAATGGTGGATGTGAATCTACTGTGTGGGATGTCCGCATTTATGGGTAAGCTTGCACAGCACTCACCAACATACAGTATTTACAGTTTTTAAGTTGTTGATAGTGAAAACTTTTGTAAGAAATGTTGTGACGAGATAACAAGCTAATTACACTGAACAAAAATATAAAACGCAACATGTAAGGTGTTCGTTTCATGAGCTGAATGTCCACCAGAGCCGTTGCAAGATAATTGAATGTTCATTTCTCTACCATAAGCTGCCTCCAACTTTATTTTAGAAAATTTAGCAGTACATCCAATAGGCCTCACAACCGCAGACAACGTGTAACCATGCTAGCACAGGACCTCCACAGCTTCTTCACCTGGTAGATTGTCTGAAACTAGCCACCCGGACAGCTAAAGAAACTGTGGGTTTGCACAACTGAATAATTTCTGCACAAACTGTCAAAACCATGTCAAGGAAGGTCAACTATGTATGTGCTTGTCGTCCTCACCAGGGTCTTGACCTGACAGCAGTTCGGTGTCGTAACCAACCTCAGTGGGCAAATGCTCACCTTCAGTGGCCACTGGCACGTTGGAGAAGTGTGGTGTTAACGGATGAATTCTGGTTTCAACTGTACCGGGCAGATGGCACACAGCGTGTATGGCATTGTGTGGGTGAGCGGTTTGCTCATGTCAGCATTGTGAATAGAGTGCCCCATGGTGGCGGTAGGGTTATGCTATGGGCAGTCATAAGCTACGAACAACAAACACAATTACATTTTTTTAATGCAATTTGAATGCACAGAGATACTGTGAAGAGCTCCTGAGGCCCATTGTCGTGCCATTCATCCGCCAACATCGCCTCATGTTTCAGCATTATAATGCATGGCCACATGTCGCAAGGATCTGTACACAATTCCTGGAAGCTGAAAATGTTCCACTTCTTCCATGGCCTGCATTACTCACAAGACGTCACCCATTGAGCATGTTTGGTATGCACTGGATCAACATGTATGACAGTGCATTACAGTTCCCACCAATATCCAGAAACTTCGCACAGCCAATGAATGGCGCTGGAGGATGGCTGACGTTTTACATGCTCCTAACCAACTGAGCTATTTGTCAATTGTTTTTTTGCATTGTTAGTAACTTATTTTTTAAACTTATTTTGTACATAATGTTGCTGCTACCATCTCTTATGACTGAAAATAACTTCTGGACATCAGAATAGCGATTACTCACCTCGATCTGGAAGAAACTTTCCTTTAACGAGTCCGACAGGAACAGGCACAAATCCCTGTCCTTTGCATGAAGAAAAGCAGAGAAAATGGGGGCGGAGGTCAGGCTGCCTTCTGAGAATTTGTAGGCAAGCGAGTAGACTCCCACTGCCATCCGTTCCATTGGCCAATGTTCAATTATCGGAAAATAAAATCGATGACCTACTATCAAGATTATCCTACCAAAGGGACATAAAAAAATTGTAATATCTTATGTTTCACCGAGTCGTGGCTGAACGATGAGAGGGATAATATAGAGCTGGCGGGATTTTCCATGCACCGGCAGAACAGAGAAGCTACGTCTGGTAAGACGAGGGGTGGGGGTGTGTATCTATTTGTCAATAACAGCTGGTGCGCAATGTCTAATATTAAGGAAGTCTCGAGGTATTGCTCGCCTGAGGTAGAGTACCTTATGATAAGCTTTAGACCACACTATCTACCAAGAGAGTTCTCATCTATATTATTCGTAGCAGTCTATTTACCACCACAGACCAATGCTGGCACTAAGACCACACTCAACCAACTCTATAAGGCCATACGCAAACAATGATCATCCAGAAGCGGCGCTCCTAGTGGCCGGGGACTTTAATTCAAGCAAAATGAAATCCGTTTAACCTAATTTCTACCAGCATGTCACATGTGCAACCAGAAGAAAAAAATCTAGACCACCTTTACTCCACACACAGAGATGCATACAAAGTTCTCCCCCACCCTCCATTTGGCAAATCTGACCATAATTCTATCCTCCGGATTCCTGTTTACAAGCAAAAACTAAATCAGGAAGTACCAGTGACTCGCTCAATACGGAAGTGGTCAGATGACGCGGATGCTACGCTACAGGACTGTTTTGCAAGCACAGACTAGAATATGTTCCAAGATTCATCCAATGGCATTGAGGAGTTGTCACGAACCGGCTCGAAGTTCGCAACAAAAAGTGAGACAACGTGGAGATAAGGAATAGCAAAATATATTTATTAACTGAGGTAAACTAAATACAATTAACAATGGTGTGTGTAGTCAGTAATCAGTAGTGTAAGAGAGTGGTTGCGTGCATAAATGTGATAATGATGGGTGTTGAAAGGTGCCAAAGCAAACAAACAAAACGGCCACAAAAATGCCACAACCAAAATCTATCAGTGTCTGCATGGAGAGAGTCTCCTCAATGAATGGGGAAGAGGTGTATTTATCCCGGGAAACACCTGTCCCATTTCGCCGACGACCCTCCTGACTCCACCCACCGACATCCTATTAAGGAAAACAAGAGCAAAGAGACAGAATACGGCAGACAGAGTGGGAGGGTCATCACAGAGTATACCACCTCAGTCATCGGCTTCATCAATATGTGCATTGACGACGTCGTCCCCACAGTGACCATACGTACATATCCCAACCAGAAGCCATGGATTACAGGTAACATCCGCATCGAGCTAAATGCTAGAGCTGCCACTTTCAAGGAGCAGGACACTAATCCGAACATTTATAAGAAATCCCGCTATGCCCTCAGACGAACCATCAAACAGGCAAAGTGTCAATACAGGATTAAGATTGAATCCTACAACACTGGCTCTGACGCTCGTCGGATGTGGCAAGGCTTGAAAACTATTACGGACTACAAAGGGAAACCCAGACGCGAGCTGTCCAGTAACGCCAGCCTACCAGACGAGCTAAATGCCTTTTATGCTCGCTTCGAGACAAGCAACACTGAAGCATCCATGAGAGCACCACCTTTTTTGGATGACTGTGTGATAATGCACTTGGTAGCCGATGTGAGCAAGACCTTGAAACAGGTCAACATTCAGAAAGCCGTAAGGCTAGACGGATTACTAGGACATGTACTCAAAGCATGCGCAGACCAACTGGTAAGTGTCTTCACTGACATTTTCAACTTCTCCCTGACCGAGTATGTAATACCTACATGTTTCAATCAGACCACTATAGTCCCTGTGCCCAAGGAAGTGAAGGTAACCTGCCTAAATGATTACCGCCCCGTAGCACTCATATCGGTAGCCATGAAGTGCTTTGAAAGGCTTGTCATGGCTCACATCAACAGCATCCTCCCGGATACCCTAGACCCACTCCAATTTGCATATCACCCCATCAGATCCACAGATGACGCAATCTCAATCTCACTCCACACTGCCCTTTTCCTGCTGGACAAAAGGAACACCTATGTCAGAATGCTGTTCATTGACTACAGCTCAGCGTTCAACTCCATAGTGCCCATGAAGCTCATCACTAAACTAAGGACCCTGGGACTAAACACCTCCCTCTGCAACTGGATCCTGAACTTCCTGACGGGCCACCCCCAGGTGGTAAGGGTAGGCAAACACATCTGCGACGCTGATCCTTAACCCTGGGGCCCCTCGGGTGTGTACTTAGTCCCCCCCTGTACTCCCTGTTCACCCACGACTGCGTGGCCAAACACAACTCCAACACCATCAATAAGTTTACTGACGACACAAAAGTGGTAGGCTTGAACACTGACGACAATGAGATAGGGAAGAGGTCAGAGACCTGGCAGTGTGGTGCCAGGACAACAACCTCTCCCTCAATGTGAGCAAGACAAAGGAACTGATTGTGGACTACAGGAAAAGGAGGGCTGAATAGGCCCCCATTAACATTGATTGGACTGTAGTGGAGCGGGTTGAGAGTTCCTTGGTGTCCACATCAACAACGAACTATCATGTTCCAAACACACCAAGACTGTAGTGAAAGGGCGTGACAAAACTTTTCCCCCCTCAGAAGACTGAAAAGATTTTTCAGATCTACAGTTCTACAGCTGCACCATCGAGAGCATCCTGACCGGTTGATTCACCGCCTGGTATGGAAACTGCTCGGCATCTGACCGTAAGGTGCTACAGAAGGTAGTGCGTACGGCCCAGTACATCGCTCGGACCAAGCTTCCTGCCATCCAGGACCTATATAATAGGTGGTGTCAGAGGAAAGGCCAAAAAATTGTCAGAGACTCCAGTCACCCAAGTCATAGACTGCTTTCTCTGCTACTGCACGGCAAGCGGTATTGTAGCGCCAGGTCTAGGACCAAAAGGCTCCTTAACAGCTTCTACCCCCAAGCCATAAGACTGCTGAACAATTAATCAAATGGCCACCGGACTATTTACATTGACACCCCCCCTCTTTGTTTTGTAGACTGCTGCTAATTGTTGTTTCTTATCTATGCAAAGTCACTTCACCCCTACCTACATGTACAAATTACCTCGACTAACCTGTATCCCTGCACATTGACTCGGTACTGGTACCCCCTGTATATAGCCTCATTATTGTTATTTTATTGTGTTACTTTTTAGTATTTTTTACTTTAGTTTATTATTTGGTAAATATTTTCTTAACTCTTCTTGAACTGCACTGTTGGTTAAGTGCTTGTAAGTAAGCATTTCACAGTAAGGACTACACGTGTTGTATTCGGCGCATGTGACAAAGAAAATTTGATTTGATTGATTTGAGGTGGAGTGAGGCAAATGGTGGTCACTAGATACTGACTGGTTTTCTGATCCACGCCCCTACCTTTTTTTTTATGGTATCTGTGACCAATAGATACATATCTGTAATCCTAGTCATGTGAAATCTATAGATTAGGGCCGAATGAATTGATTATTTCCTTATATGAACTGTAACTCAGTAAAATATTTTGTTGCATGTTGCGTTCATATTTTTGTTCAGTAAAATGTTAGAAGTCTTGAACAGGTGTCTGTATAGAGAAAGACTGATCAGAAGCTGATTTGCTTTCATTTGATTGATGTATCTCTCAGACATTGCAGAACAGCATTTGCCTGTGTAAATCTTCACTGTTGCACAACAAGCCTGAGAGTAAAATGTCAGCCATTACTCATGTTGGTCATTACCTTGTTTACTTTAAGACTTTACTTTGGTATTATCAATCTGACTCTCTGTTAAAAGGTCACTGATTCTGGGGTGACAGGGGATCGAGCGTTGTGTAGCGACACGAAAAGGAGCTCTACTCTGAGCAATTGGCATTGCTCTACATTGCCTGTTGACCATGCACAGCGAGTCATTGAACATATAAATGTTTGTCTGTTGTCGTCGAGGTTCATTCACAGGTTAAAGGGCAATTTTTCATCCGCTGTAGATGATCCATCTATATATGATCGAGCCAATGGGACTGTAGTGGTGTATGTTTTTCCCATACTTAAACTGTTATTATAGGTTACCCACATTTAAGCACTGATGCATTCTGGGTGACTCATGAACCCTTGCCATATGATGCATATACAGAATGAGCCATATGATTCTCATGGTCAGACCTCCAACCAAGGCCATAGTGGAAATAAGTCCTTTACTTTCTTGTTATCCTTGAGGGTTTTGTATAATGTAGTGTGGAACCCCGTACTATCGGCAGCGTTGAAGAAATATATTACCTTCAATGTTACCCTGTGATCAAGCTGTCAATGTTTTGTGATTATTGGTGTCGTAAAAATGTTAGCTAACTGGTTACCAATTAGCATGTTTGACATTTCAGTGGAAATACAACTATTATCAGCTTTTTGATGCCTCATAATTTATTTTACAGATTAAATTGATGTTTTGAGAAAGTAGATAAAAATATAAATTAATATAAATAATTTACATCAAATAAAACGTTAATTTCAGTGATGTGCATTGACATACAGTGGCTTGCGAAAGTATTCACCCCTCTTGGCATTTTTCCTATTTTGTTGCCTTACAACCTGGAATTAAAATTGACTTTTGAGGTGTTTGTATCATTTGATTTAAACAACATGCCTACCACTTTGAAGATGCAAAATATTTTTTATTGTGAAACAAACAAGAAATAAGACAAATAAACTGAAAACTTGAGCGTGCGTAACTATTCACCCCCCCCAAAGCCAATACTTTGTAGAGCCACCTTTTGCAGCAATTATAGCTGCAAGTCTCTTGGGGTATGGCTCTATAAGCTTGGCACATCTAGTCACTGGGATTTTTGCCCATTCTTCAAGGCAAAACTTCTCCAGCTCCTTCAAGTTGGATCGGTTCCGCTGGTGTACAGCAATCTTTAAGATACCACAGATTCTCAATTGGATTGAGGTATGGGCTTTGACTAGGCCATTCCAAGACATTTAAATGTTTCCCCTTAAACCACTCGAGCGTTGCTTAGCAGTATTCTTAGGGTCATTGTCCTGCTGGAAGGTGAACCTCTGTCCCAGTCTCAAATCTCTGGAAGACTGAAACAGGTTTCCTTCAAGAATTTCCCTGTATTTAGCGCCATCCATCATTCCTTCAATTCTGACCTGTTTCCCAGTCCCTGTCAATGGAAAAACATCCCCACAGCATGATGCTGCCACCACCATGCTTCAAGGTGGGGATGGTATTCTTGGGGTGATGAGAGATGTTGGGTTTGCACCAGACATAGCATTTTCCTTGATGGCCAAAAAGCTCAATTTTAGTCTCATCTGACCAGAGTACCTTCCTCTGTATGTTTGGGGAGTCTCCCACATGCCTTTTGGCAAACACCAAATGTGTTTGCTTATTTTTTTCTTTAAGCAAGAGATTTTTGTCTGGCCACTCTTCCGTAAAGCCCAGCTCTGTGGAGTGTATGGCTTAAAGTGGTCCTATGGACAGATACTCCAATCTCCGCTGCGAAGCTTTGCAGCTCCTTCAGGGTTATCTTTAGTCTCTTTGTTGCCTCTCTGATTAATGCCCTCCTTGCCTGGTATGTGAGTTTTGGTGGGCGGTCCTCTCTTGGCAGGTTTGTTGTGGTGCCATATTCTTTCAATTTTTTAATAATGGATTTAATGGTGCTTTGTGGGATGTTCAAAGTTTTGGATATTTTTTTATAACCCAACCCTGATCTGTACTTCTCCACAACTGTCCCTGACCTGTTTGGAGAACTCCTTGGTCTTCATAGTGCCGCTTGCTTGGTGGTGCCCCTTGCTAAGTGGTGTTGCAAACTCTGGGGCCTTTCAGAACAGGTGTATATATACTGAGATCATGTGACAGATCATGTGACACTTGGATTGCACACAGGTGGACTTTATTTAACTAATAATGTGACTTCTGAAGGTAATTGGTCACACCAGAATGTATTTAGGGGATCCATAGCAAAGGGGGTGAATACACTTTTCTGTAGAATTTTTGTAAACATTTTTTAAAACAAATTATTGTTTTTCATTTCACTTCACCAATTTGGACTATTTTGTGTATGTCCATTACTTGACATCCAAATAAAATCTATTTAAACTACAGGTTGTAATGAAACAAAATAGGAAAAATGCCAAGGGGGTGAATACTTTTGCAAGGCACTGTAAACAATGAAAAAACTGTGTTGGAGTTTGTGTTGCAGAGATGCACTTGGAAAGTAAAGGAATATGGGCTGAATAAATATTTATGTTGTAATGTTTTTAAACAAATATGTAATTGCATATGAAAACAAACAATTACATCTCAACCTCCTTCCCTGTATTGTCACAGAAATCACAATAAAAATCCAGCTCCACTGCCACCTCTGGATCCCACTGTACACACCTGCAGTGGAACCAGTGCTGGCATAGAACACCAAATACCTGCATATTTTGTTGGCTTATTTTATCAGCCTCTGTCTAGTGAAGGGGAACCCATGACTGGCACAGTAGATACAGTACTGCACCAGAGAATTTTCATCCTTTGGCGCAAGCAATGTGGGTGGTCCACTGAGAAAACCATGGTTCACCCAGATGCTCAGCCTGCCCGTCAGGGTCTGCTGAGGTACACCATGCACCTTGGTGGATAAGAAAAGAAAACTGTTATTAGCAGATAAATTCACATACATGTGGTAATCCCGTAAAAACAAAAAAGGACTAACCTTGGCATCCTGCCGGATAGTCATCCGTGCCCTGCAGTCCTCCATGGCATGGAACATGTCCACCTCACTCCACTACTTCCACTTTACTTTCTCCATGCTGTGGTGGGAAATACATGTAGCTAAATAACTTTGCATACTATAAACATTTTAGAAAGATAACTCTGAATATGTATTCACTTTTACAATTCAAAGCAAAGGCATTGAAAGGTGACGATGAAAGTTTTCACAATAAACTGAAAATGTACCCATGTTTTTTGTTCGATGTTATCTGTAATGAAAATTAGTGTCATAATTAATTCAATATTGATGCATATATTGTTACATTTGACTAAATTCTGCCTCTTTGTAGCTGTTGTAAGATGAAACATAGCCAACAGTTAATGGTCGAAGTTCAAAATAAATGTTTGTAGATTGCGCAAAATGCTCCCATCAGATGACTCCATTTTTTATATGGTAAAGCTTAACAACATTCAGCTGTTTTCGTGATATGTATTATTTAACACTTACAATTTATTTCTTTTTTGGTTACTAAGCAGGTCCTTCAACATTTAGCAACTAAGCAGGCAACATTAGCAAATCTGTTCACTATATTTCAGAGGTTAAAATGTGGATATTAAATGATGTGTGGTCTGTCGCGCAGTCAAATTTTACAATACACAGCATGTCCCACAAAATGTGTATTATACAGTAACAGTCAAAAGTTTGGACACACCTACTCATTCAAGGGTTTTTCTTTATTTTACTATTTTCTACATTGTAGAATAATAGTGAAGACATCACAATTGTGAAATAACACACATGGAATCAGGTAATAAGCATTCTCTCATCGAGCTTTATGAGGTCACCTGGAATGCAATTCAATTAACAGGTGTGTCTTGTTAATTAATTTATGGAATTTCTTTCTTTCTTAATGTGTTTTAGCCAATCAGTTGTGTTGTGACAAGGTACGAGTGGTATACAGACGATAGCCCTATGTGGTAACAGACCAAGTCCATATTATGGCAAGAACAGCTCAAATAAGCAAAGAGAAATGACAGTCCATCATTACTTTAAGAGATGAAGGTCAGTCAATCCGGAAATTTTCAAGAACTTTTAACGTTTCTTCAAGTGCAGTCGCAAAAACCATCAAGCGCTATGATGGAACTGGCTCTCATGAGGACCATCACAGGAAAGGAAGACCCAGAGTTACCTCTGCTGTAGAGGATAAGTTCATTAGACTTAATTGCACCTCAGATTGCAGCCCAAATAAATGGTTCACAAAGTTCAAGTAACAGACTCATCTCAACATCAACTTTTCAGAGGAGACCGTATGAATCAGGCCTTCATGGTCGAAAAGCTGAAAAGGAACCACTACTAAAAAACACCAATAATAATAAGAGATTTGCTTGGGCCAAGAAACACGAGCAATGGACATTAGACCTGTGGAAATTTGTCCTTTGGTTCCAACCGCCATGTCTTTGTGAGATGCAGATTAGGTGAATGGATGATCTCCGCATGTGTGGTTCCCACCGTGAAGCATGGAGGAGGTGGTGTGATGGTGTGGGGGTGCTTTGCTGGTGACACTGTCTGTGATTTACTTAGAATTCAACGCACACTTAACCAGCATGGCTACCACAGCATTCTGCAGCGATACGCCATCCCTGGTTTGCACTTAGTGGGACTATAATTTGTTTTTCAACAGTACAATGACCCAACACACCTCCAGGCTGTGTAAGGGCTATTTGACCAAGAAGGAGAGTGATGGAGTGCTGCATCAGATGACCTGGCCTCCACAATCACCTGACCTCAACCGACCTGGAAAAGCATTCCATGTGAGGCTGGTTGAGAGAATGCGGACACTGTGCAAAACTGTCATCAAGGCAAAGGGTGACTACTTTGAAAATATATGTTATATTTCTTTAACACTTTTTTGGATACTACATCATTCTATATGTGTTATTTCTGAGTTTTGATGTCTTCGCTATTATTCTACATTGTAGCAAATAGTAAGAATAAAGAAAAACCCTTGAATAAGTAGGTGTGTCCAAACTTGACTGCTATTGCATATATTATTATATTTCTTTTTTACTCTCATAACCTAATGTACATATGTTGTAATGAAAATAGATGGTCAGCTAGCTAGAAGTGTCACGATTTCCTCTGAAGTCGGGCCCTCTCCTTGTTTGGGCGACGTTCGGCGGTCGACGTCACCGTTCTTCTAGCCTCTCTTTTCATTTTCCATTTGTTTTGTCTTCCCACACACCTGGTTTCATTTCCATCAATTACATGTTGTGTATTTAACCCTTTATTTCCCCCATGTCCTTGTCCGGTATTGTTTATTGTAAGTGCTTGTGCACATTATGTCTGGTGTGCATCGGGTTTTGTACCCATTTATTGATTGTTCTGTTTTCCGGTGGTTTTATTATTAAACTCTGCCGTTGGAAACACAGTTTTTGCTCTCCTGCATCTGACTTCTCTGCCGCCAGTACACACCCCTTACAAGAAGGGTGTATTTAGTCGCAAAACGTACTGTTATTTTCCAGACCGAAGTTAGGGGTTTTCTGAGGGAAATTTGGGGAAAATTAGCTATAATTATTTTATGTTTTCACTCATTGTATATGTATTCATTGTATTCATACACTTTACCAAACCAGCTATTGCTTCAATTTACTTACAACTAATGCGTTACTGAGCCATACATGGGCATTCATAATCTACAACCATTAGCAATATGCTAATGAATCCCAGCTTACACATCATGAAATTACATTAAAAAACAAATCATAGCCGTCATTAACAAGGCAACATCTCTGTAGCCTATTTGCTGCAATTTGTGTCTGTAATTTCATCCTTTCATGTGAAATACCCACCATTTCAACGGGGCTTAGTGTTCAGTGATCAGAGACGTGTTACATATTCTCCTCATCAGCGAGCAGCCATCCAACCATTAAGTGTAATGTGCAATTAAATATTTATTTGAACTCGGCTAGCTAGGTTCTATTACATTTCCATACTCAACCCATTGTCAGCCATCCAGTGAAGTGCATTTGTCTGCTTATGAATTCATATTTGTATGACACAATCTCTATTCTTCTCTTCACAATACCACCAGTCCATTTTACACCCCTCCTCTTCCTTTTCCTTTTCAGCTTCAGTCTCAATTTGGGTCTGAGTCAAACAGGGGCGTTGAGATATGTTGGTGTGTGTGTACTTCTTGGTGGGGTAGTGGAGAATAAGCGCTGTTGGAACCTGTGCTGTTTGTCTCGACTCACGCTGTTAGAACGGATGGTGAAAGAGCGAGCTTAACAGCTCCCGAGTGCCTTAGCGGTCTAAGGCACTGCATCTCAGTGCTACAGGCGTCACTACAGACCCTGGTTTGATCCCGGGCTCTATCACAACTGGCCGTGATCGGGAGTCCCATAGGGCGGCGCACAATTGGCCCAGTGTCATCCGGGTTAGAGGAGGGTTTGTTCTTAACTGACTTGCCTAGTTAAATAAAAGTTAAGCTGAGAACATTGTCCATAAAAACAAACAAGTTCATGTTTGACAGTGGAATAACTAGCAGGCTTTAAACAAAGGACTAATTGCCCATTTTCTTGGACAGGGTTAACAAAGATTTGAATTCAAGCAGCCTTTCTACAACTGAATGCCAGCAACAATATCTTAGCTCACTTGAAAAATAGATTTACAATGCAAAGATGCGACACAGATTCATAAACATTGAGATCAGCTAAACGCACAATAGGCTTTGGTCTGAGCGGTTTCTTGCATCATGTTGTTTGTATAATGCAGTCTCACAAAGTCGACCGTTCTAAGTACACGTTCTCTCTCTCGCTCGACCGTTCTCTCTCTCTCTTTCTCTCTCGCTCTCATCTCGCTCTCTCACTCGCTTTCTCACTGTCTCTTTCTCTTTCTTTTTATATTTGTCACACACACAGAGGGGTGCCATTCAACCCCTCCCAGCCCGCTGTGCTCTGCTCTGCTCAGGCTCATTCTCATGCATGGCTCCACTGGAGCCCCTGCTGCCTAGCTCACCTGCATAAGAGACTCTGAACAAACTCACTCACTTACTCCCACTGTGCAAAAGAGGCTGTGACTGCTGGGTGCTCCTTCCATCACACACACAGTCACAGCGAGCGTCAAGCTCTCCTGCCTGTACACACACACACACCCTCACACACAGCGGCCATCGGGCTCCCCTGCCTGAGTCACTGGGAGTCACTCTCAGCTCATTATCACCAGACCTAATGGAGCACAACACACACCCTGGGATCACACTGGTAAATAGACCAGCGTAGTGAGTTCGAGGGAGGTGAGTGTGTGTGTGTGTGAGGGGGGGATGAGTCTGTATCTTTGTGCCTGTGTGTGTCTGATTTTCAGCTCTCAGGAGGACCAGCTGTTTGATTGATATGGATGTCTCCCCAAGTTCATATTTAGAGGTTCATATCTGGGGTTGCTCCGTTCAATACACACCCCATCCTCCTCCCTTTCTCTCTCTTTCTCTCTCCCTATCGCTCTCTCACACACACCTGAGCACAAGGTAACTCAACGGTTAGACATCAGGAGATGGGAGGGATTATTGACACACACACACACACACACACACACACACACACACACACACACACACACACACACACACACACACACACACACACACACACACACACACACACACACACACACACACACACACACACACACACACACAGGGGTTGGATCTGGGACCCGGCACCTATGATCCAAATGAGAGCCAGGAGGAGCTGCGACAGGGTACCTTTGCTTATGCAAATGTTTAATTATATAAGGAAAAATTGTTGTCCACATTTAATTTTCCTCAGCCAACATGAGCAAGCAACAGCAAAATCAAAGGTTCATTCAAATTGCAAGTGAAGCACAGGGATAGAAATATGCTTGCCCAGTTACTGTACAACATTATTAATGCAGTAGCGGGAAAACATTGTCAAGGTGCGGAAGTTTCTCTCTCAGGCTGATACAGAGAGACTCATTCATGCTTTTATTACAAACAGGCTTGACTACTGTAATTCTCTCCTGTCTGGTCTACCCAAGAAAGCCATTGGTCAACTGTAAAAACATACAGAATGCTGCAGCACGGGTACTGACCAAGTGCACACACTACACTGGTTTTAAGGTCTCTGCACTGGCTGCCTGTGAGTTTTAGAATTCATTTGAAGATTATTCTATTGGTTTTTAAATAAATCCACGATTGTGCACCCCAATACATGTCAGACATGCTTTTAAGTTATGTACCCAGTAGGTCCCTCAGGTCCTCTGGCACTGGCCTTTTAACTATCCCAAAGCCTAGGACCAAGAGTCATGGAGAGACAGCCTTTAGTTATTATGCCCCCAGCCTCTGGAATAGCCTGCCAGAGAACCTGAGCGGGGCCGAAACTGTGGACATATTTAAAAGAGATTTACAACAACCCTTTTTAGCTTTGTCTGTAGTCAAATCCTTTTATTTTATCTGACTACACTTATTTTTCAATCCAAGAAATGAGTAAAATGCACCATTTTAGAACCTGATTTTTTTAGCAGCTGTGTGATTTATGTGCGTTAGCACTCGCCAATGGCGTGGAATGCAAAGGGAAGAACAAGGCTAAATGTAACATGGGTCAGGTGTAACTGATAAGCCTACATTATATTCACAGTAAGCCTACATGATCCTGGTTGGCTGAGTGCCAGTGGAATGTTATTTGTTGTTGTGACATTCAAGTCATCAATATGTTACTAACTAGCAACAAGATAGACTTTAGAGATATACGTTATAGTATCTGATCTAGCTGATTAGCCAAATGGGGTAAATGCTGATGGGCAACCCTCAGCCTATTTATTTCTACCCACTGTGCTGCATCAGCTGAGCACCATCAGGTGATAATCTTTAATACTAAATAGCACACCTGCCAAGGACCAATATGCTATTTGGCTCATTTCTCGAGAGGGAAATTATATTTTAGATGTCTGCATTTGTCTGAAAGTGGGGGTGCATATTTTAGATATACAGTACCAGTCAAAAGTTTGGACACACCTACTCATTCAAGGGTTTTTCTTCTTTTTTTTTCTTTTTTTTACTATTTTCTACATTGTAGATTAATAGGAAATAACACATATGTAATCATGTAGTAACCAAAAAAAGTTAAACAAATCTAAATATATTTTAGATTCTTCAAAGTAGCCACCCTTTGCCTTGTTAACGGCTTTGCACAGTCTTGGCATTCTTGGGCACCCGAGTGGCGCAGTGGTCTAAGATACTGCATCCCAGTGCAAGAGGCGTCACTGCAGTAACTGGTTTGAATCCAGGCTGCATCACATCCGGCCGTGATTGGGAGTCCCATAGGGCGGAACACAATTGGCCCAGCGTCGTCTGGGTTTGGCTGGGGTAGGTCATTGTAAATAAGAACTGACTTGCCTAGATAAATGAAGGTTAAATAAAAAAAATAAAAATTCTCTCTCAACCAGCTTCACCTGGAATGATTTTACAACAGTCTTGAAGGAGTTCCCACATATGCTGAGCACTTGTTTGATGTTTATCCTTCACTCTGTGGTCCAACTCATCCCAAACCATCTCGATTGGGTTGAGGTTGGGTGATTGTGGAGGCCAGGTCATCTGATGCAGCACTCCATCACTCTCCTTCTTGGTCAAATAGCCCTTACACAGCCTGGAGGTGTGTTGGGTCATTGTCCTGTTAAAAAACAAATTATAGTCCTACTAAGTGCAAACCAGGTGGGATGACGTATCACTGCAGAATGCTGTGGTAGCCATGCTGGTTAAGTGTTCCTTGAATTCTAAATAAATCAAATCAAATTTAATTTGTCACATACACATGGTTAGCAGATGTTAATGCGAGTGTAGCGAAATGCTTGTGCTTCTAGTTCCGACCGTGCAGTAATATCTAACAAGTAATCTAACAATTTCACAACTACCTTATACACACAAGTGTAAAGGAATGAATAAGAATTTGTACATATAAATATATGGATGAGCGATGGCCGAATGGCATAGGCAAGATGCAGTAGATGGTATAGAGTACAGTATACACATATGAGATGAGTAATGTAGGGTATGTAAATCTTATAAGGTGGCATTGTTTAAAGTGACTAGTTATACATTTTTTACATCCAATTTTTAATTATTAAAGTGGATAGAGATTTGAGTCAGTGTGTTGGCAGCAGCCACTCAATGTTAGGAGATGTGTCACTAAAACCCAAAATACAGCTAAATGAAGGACTAACCTTTGACGATCTTCATCAGATGACACTCCTAGGACATCATGTTACACAATACATGTATGTTTTGTTCGATAAAGTTCATATTTATATCCAAAAACAGCATTTTACATTGGCGCGTGATGTTCAGAAAATGTATTCGCACCAAAAACTTCTGGTGAATGAGCACATCAATTTACAAAAATACTCATCATAAACGTTGACAAAATACATAACAATTATTTAAAGAATTATAGATACACTACTCCTTGATGCAACCGCTGTGTCAGATTTTAAAATAGCTTTACGGAGAAAGCACATTTTTCAATATTCTGAGTACATAGCTCGCCAAAGCAAGCTAAACAGACACCCGCCAAGTTCTGGGGTCAACTGAACTCAGAATTAGTATTATAAATATTCTCTTACCTTTGCTGATCTTCGTCAGAATGCACTCCCAGGACTGCTACTTCCACAATAAATTTTATTTTTGTTCGAAATAATCCATATTTATGTCCAAATACCTCCGTTTTGTTCGTGCGTTCAGGTCACTATCCAAAGGCATTATGCGCGAGCGTAATTCGAGACACGAAAAGTCAAAATGTTCCATTACCGTTCGTAGAAACATGTCAAACATTGTTTAAAATCAATCTTTAGGGTATTTTTTACGTAAAAATGCTATAATATTCCAACCGGACAATAGCGTATTCATTCCAGGAGAAAAAGAAGCAACGGTGCGCTCGCGGGATCGCGCATCACCAAGCCCTTTATCCTCAGGCAGTCCACTCATTGACTGAGCTACTATTCTCTGCCCAGTAACAGCCAATGGAAGCCTTAGGAAGTGCAACGTGACCCCACAGACACTGTAGTTTCGATAGGGATTCAAAAGAAGAACTACAATTCTCAGATCTCCCACTTCCTGGTTGGATTTTTCTCAGGTTTTTGCCTGCCATATGACTTCTGTTATACTCACTGACATCATTCAAACAGTTTTAGAAACTTCAGAGTGTTTTCTATCCAAATCTACTAATAATATGCATATTCTAGTTTCTGGCCCCGAGTAGTAACCAGTTTAATTTGGGTACGTTTTTCATCCGGCCGTGGAAATACTGCCCCCTACACCTTAACAGGTTTTAACAGTCTGATGGCCTCGAGATAGAAGCTGTTTTTCAGTCTCTCGGTCCCAGCTTTGATGCACCTGTACTGACCTCGCCTTCTGGATGATAGCAGGGCGAACAGGCAGTGGCTCGGGTGGTTGTTGTCCTTGATGATCTTTTTGGCCTTCCTGTGACATCGGGTGGTGTAGGTGTCCTGGAGGGCATGTAGCTTGCCCCCAGTGATGCATTGTGCAGACCTCACTACCCTCTGGAGAGCCTTATGGTTGTGGGCGGAGCAGTTCCCGTACCAGGCGGTGATACAGCCCGACAGGATGCTCTCGATTGTGCATCTGTAAAAGTTTGTGAGTGTTTTTGGTGACAAGACAAATTTCTTAAGCCTCCTGAGGTTGAAGAGGCGCTGTTGCGCCTTCGTCAACACGCTGTCTGTGTGGGTGGACCATTTCAGTTTGTCCGTGATGTGTAAGCCGAGGAACTTAACCCTTTCACGCGTGAGTTCCAAATATCTCTAACGGTCGCCCCAGCGTGAGTTTTTTTATGCACGTGATGTTCGAACGTTCTCTCCATTCTGGATGTGATTGTTACATAAACAACAACACTGAATGGCTCAGAGTGGGAGTGAAAGGTTACCGTGATTGACTGCCTGCATGCGCCATTTGTATCAATAAATCACTATCAGAAAATGTTTTGTGTGGTATTATTGATATATTTAATATTTTATTGACGTTTTTCAATTACCCGTGATAAATCATGCATTCCGATTTTTGCATAAATTGTAATGGGCGCATAGTATGTGTGTAAAATAATGTTTTGAAGGTTGTACTGATTATGATGAGCTAAGCTAATTCCAGCTATGTGTATGGAGCCATGTTTGTTGACATACAATGCATTCTGGCTTTCACGTAATCATCCGTTTGACCAAAGATGTTATAACAAAATGAGGTGAGTAAGAGTTCACTCATTTTTTGAGGACTTCTGCAAATGAATGGTGGGATGTGAACGACAGTAGATGACACACCCCTTCAACATGCATACTGTAAACAGACCAAACTCATCTTGTCTTCTCTTATTATCTTTGGTTTCTGTGAGGAAAAAAAGCATGTCTGCGCGCTGAAACTAATCGAAGGATTACTTTCAATTTCTAGAAAGTGTTTTACCTAATTATTTCGATCAATGTTGAGCTCACTCGTGATGTGATTAATTATACATAGTAATTGCTATTAGCTAATTCATGGTATAGTTTTCTTCAGCCGAGAGTTAGAAAATATGACCGCTTGTGTTGCATCAATCTTTCCTCAGTTAGTGCTAGGACAAATGTAGCCTACATTTTTTCCAGTTAGGATGATTGTGTTATGCTATAGATACTTCTGTGAATATCTGAACATTGTATCCAAAAATAAACTGCTCACATTCTGGACATAACTTTGTAAGGACTGTTTGTGTAAATAGTTTCTGAAAAAAGTGTGGCCAGCTGTGCACTGAAAAGATTACTTTCAATTTCTAGAAAGTGTTTTACCTAATTATTTCGATCAATGGTGAGCTCACTCGTGATGTGATTAATTATACATAGTAATTGCTATTAGCTAATTCATGGTATAGTTTACGTAAGGACTGTTTGTGTAAATAGTTTCTGAAAAAAGTGTGGCCAGCTCAAATGCTGATTGTTGCGTCATTCGAAACTGGCCGTTCTAAATGAGCGTTCTAAATGAGTGTTCTAATCACACGGGGTGTGATCGTATGCTTCAGGGACCACTGTAGAACGATCACACCCCGTGTGATGGTACGTGTGAAAGGGTTAAACTTTCCAGCTTCTACACTATAGGGGGGTACTCCCTCTGCTGTTTCCTGAAGTCCACAATCATCTCCTTTGTTTTTTGTTGTTGTTGAGTGGTGAGGTTATTTTCCTGACACCACACTCGGAGGGCCCTGACCTCCTCCCTGTAGGCCGTCTCGTTGTTGTTGGTAATCAAGCCTACCACTCTAGTGTTGTCTGCAAACTTGATGATTGAGTTGTAGGCGTGCATGGCCACGCAGTCATAGGTGAACAGGGAGTACAGGAGAGGGCTGAGAACGCAACCTTGTGGGGCCCCAGTGTTGAGGATCAGCGGGGTGGAGATGTTGTTTCCTACCCTCACCACCTGGGGGCGGCCCGTCAGGAAGTCCAGGACCCAGTTGCACAGGGCGGGGTCGAGACCCAGGGCTCAAGCTTGGTAGAGCATGGTGTTTGCAACGCCAGGGTTGTGGGTTCGATTCCCACGGGGGGCCAGCACAGGAAAAAAAAATGTATGAAATGTATGCATTCACTACTGTAAGTCGCTCTGGATAAGAGCGTCTGCTAAATGACTAAAATGTAAATGTAAATGTAATGACAAGTTTGGAGGGTACTATGGTGTTAAATGCTGAGCTGTAATCGATGAACAGCATTCTTAAATAGGTATTCCTCTTGTTCAGATGGGTTAGGGCGGTGTGCAGTGTGATTGCGATTGCATCGTCTGTGGACCTATTGGGGCGGTAAGCAAATTGTAGTGGGTCTAGGGTGTCAGGTAGGGTGGAGGTGATATGATCCTTGACTAGTCTCTCAAAGCACTTCATGATGACGGAAGTGAGTGCTACGGGGTGATAGTAGTTTAGCTCAGTTACCTTAGCTTTCTTGGGCACAGGAACAATGGTGGCCCTCTTGAAGCATGTGGGAACAGCAGACTGGGATAGAGATTGATTGAATATGTCCGTAAACACACCAGGCTGCTGGTCTGCGCATGCTCTGAGGACGCGGCCGGGGATGCCGTCTGGGCCGGCAGTCTTGCAAGGGTTAACACGTTTAAATGTTTTACTCACGTTGGCTGCGGTGAAGGAGAGCCCACAGGTTTTGGTAGTGGGCCATATCAGTCGCACTGTATTGTCCTCAAAGCTAGCAAAGAAGTTGTTTAGTTTGTCTGGGATCAAGACATAGGTGTCCGCGAAGGGGCTGGTTTTCTTTTTGTAATCCGTGATTGACTGTAGACCCTGCCACATATGTCTCGTGTCTGAGCCGTTGAATTGCGACTCTACTTTGTCTCTATACTGACGCTTATCTTGTTTGATTGCCTTGCGGAGGGAATAGCTACACTGTTTGTATTCGGTCCTGTTTCCGGTCGCCTTGCCATGATTAAAAGCAGTGGTTTGCGCTTTCAGTTTTGAGCGAATGCTGCCATCAATCCACGGTTTCTGGTTGGGGAAGGTTTTAATAGTCACCGTGGGTACAACATCACCGATGCACTTGCTAATAAACTTGTCTAAGGCTATCCGGAACATATCCCAGTCCATGTGATCGAAGCAATCTTGAAGTGTGGAATCAGATTGTTCGGACCAATGTTGAACAGACCTGAGTACAGGTGTTTCCTGTTTTAGCTTCTGTCTATAGGCTGGAAGCAACAAAAAAGAGTCGTGGTCAGATTTGCCACAGACAGTGTCACCAGCAAGGTACCTCACACCATCACACCTCCTCCTCCATGCTTCACGGTGGGAACTACACATGCAGGGATCATCCGTTCACCTACTCTGCGTCTCACAAAGACATGGCAGTTGGAACCAAAAATCTCAAATTTTGACTCATAAGACCAAAGGACAGATTTCCACCAGTCTAATTTCCATTGCTCGTGTTTCTTGGCCCAGGAAATGTTGAGATGTGTCTGTTACTTGAACTCTGTGAAGCATTTATTTGGGCTGCAATTTCTGAGGCTGGTAACTCTAATTAACTTATCCTCTGCTGCAGAGGTAACTCTGGGTCTTCCTTTCCTGTGGCGGTCCTCATGAGAACCAATTTCATCATAGCGCTTGATGGTTTTTGCGACTGCACTTGAAGAAACTTTCAAAGTTCATGAAATGTTCCGTATTGACTGACCTTCATGTCTTAAGCTAATGATGGACTGTCATTTCTCTTTGTTTATTTGAGCTGTTCTTGCCATAATATCGACTTGGTCTTTTACCAAATAGGGCTATCTTCTGTATTCCACCCCTACCTTGTCACAACACAACTGATTGGCTCAAATGCATTAAAAAGGAAAGAAATTCCACAAATGAACTGTTACTTTTGTAACTGAATGAAAACATTTTACGATGTGATTTAAGAAAAAAAAAGTTGGGGGGCAAAAACAAAAACATACATTTTGAATTAAGGGATGCAGCTGCTCCGTTCGCTTCATTGCTCAGGCATGTCATTTTATATTTCATTAATTTTAGAGTAGAATGTCCTTTTAAAATGTCACCAGAACGGACCTTCTCACAGTCACTCTCCCCCTCCAAATTTGAAGTCCCTCCATAATCTGTAGTATGCTGTGATTTGTGCTTTAGTATATTAATTATATCACCCCCCACGCCCCCCCCCCCCACCTCTCAAGTCCCAATTTACCCACTGCAACACACACACACACACACACACACACACACACACACACACACACACACACACACACACACACACACACACACACACACACACAGGCCATTTAACAGCAGTCCAAGGCAGCCTGTCAAACCCCCGAACCCAATCAGATATCTATATCTTTTACATCACCCATTCCCTACAGCCCAATGAGCGATATTCACATTAAACAACAATCTTGTTGAAATTCTATCAATATTTCCCCTGCAGGCAAAACATTTCTGGGAAACATTTTAAAAAAACAGTGAATGCATCATAACTGGTACATTGGTTCTCCTTAACAAATATAGCTAACTCACATGGTTTATGGTTATTACCTACAGATGTTGTATTGTGTCCATTATGGTGGCGCCCGGCCTGTTGGCTGGCCTCTGGCTGGGTGGCCACAGGAAGACGAAAGAAGGAAGAGATCAGGGAACCAGGGGCCTCGTTTATTAATGCGAAGTCACAAATCTGTGGGTAAACCAAGTGTGAGATTTATCAATATGAACATTTGCTCGAGTGTGTGTGTAAATTTTGTTTCCCAAAACCAATATTTTTTTGGCAACGGTCACTTATCAGAGGAACGTTGTTGATCGGCATCTCACAACCCAATTCTTTGGATGAAATCATCATCAAAATGAACAGTAACACACGGTTTCCATACAGCATCGCACAACAGGTTGAAGTCAAGAGGGGTTTCATTGTCATGATGCAATCAATGGGTTCCCAAATATGAACGGAGCAATAGACGGCACTCACATTGTCATAAAATCACCATGCCAAAATTATTTCAACTATGCAAACAGAAAGGCTTCCACTCTTTATGTGCAGATGATAGGTTATGTGATGGGCAAAAGACACTGCTGAATGTGGTGGCAAGTTGTCCAGGTGGAACGCATTATTTTTTCATTCTGCAGAACAGCAATGTTGGTCTGTACGCCTACAGGAGGGGGCTGGTGAGGATGGATGGCTTGTTAGTGAGTGTTGCCTACTCATTTGAAGTATATTTGCCATTGTCAAAGCAACTCGAGTTTTCCTGATGGTCCTCTCTTTGTAGCTATGTTTTTATATTTACTGGTCAAGCCACAACTGAGCTAGCAAAATAAATCATTTTGGTTGTACTCAATCTCTAACACTAGCACTCCTTAGCTTTTCTTTGGTTGTGCTCTTGTATTTCATTGTACAGCGTTGTATATTCCCCACAGGCTTTAAAGGGATTATTTTGACGATATATGGTTATTTAGGGGCGTTTCAAAATGCAAATAGCCAAGGTCGTTGTCACGCCCTCACCTGAGAGAGCCGTTTTTCTCTGTTTAGTTAGGTCAGGGTGTGATATGGGGTGGGCATTCTATGTTTTGTTTTCTATGTTTTGGCTGGGTATGGTTTCCAATCAGAGGCAGCTGTCTATCGTTGTCATACTTAGGCAGCCTATTTTTCCCTGTGTTTTTGTGGGATCTTGTTTTTGTGCAGCTGCCTTTGAGCAGCCCCAGAGCGTCACGTTTCTTTCTGTTTTACCTGTTTATTGTTTTGTTCGGTTTTTCCTTCAATAAAGTATGTGGAATTACCGTCACGCTGCGCCTTTGCTTATTTACGACAGGGAGTTCGAGGACAGTGACCGTGACAGTCATGCACAAGCACTGAGGCTGAGAACAACTTATATTCATCAATGGTTATCTCCTACCGGTGTGAGTATGAGGCTAGTAGGATTGTTTGATAAATCACACTTTTTCTGTGCATAGAAGCATTCTAAACTCCATTTGTAAGTAGTATTTTAGAATAGTTTCTTCACAATATTGAGCAGCCTAGCTCTGAGTCATACCCATGTCAGCCATTGTTGACTGGCTACAAGAGGACTTCTGTTTGTACATTCCAGACCACAACATTCTCTGGTTCCTCTGAGACATTAACGTGGTTGTCATTGTCAGTCACTCAGCAGACATTTTTTCTCTCTCTCTCTAGTGTTCCAGATGATTTGAGAGTACATTTAATTCCAGAATGCTGTTCCTTTCTCCTCTCGTCTTATCTGCCACTACATGAGGAATAATGTGTTTGTTTGCGCGTGTCTCAGAGACTGTACATTTAGGTCTACATACAGTATCTTTAATGTATGCACCTATATCTATCTATTTCTGTGCATAATGTTTACATTATGTAATTTATGTTCACTCAGCGGGTAATAAATATGTATCTGTGCATGTGTGTTAGTGTGTGTCAGAGATTTGATGTATGAGCATATGTTTTTTATTAGATATGCGTGTACTCAGTGTGTGAATATCTGTCTGTGTGTGTATGGTTTCTGCTCAGTTAACCCTGCAGGCTATATCAGTCATTTCTCTGTCTATCTATATCTGCAGTGGCCAGTCATATCTCCAGGGTCCTCTTCTCTGGATCACCAGATCAATGGGGCTTAGCCCCTATCTGGGCACAACAATACACTGAAGAGGTCGAGGTTGCACTGTCTGTCACTGGCACTGGCACATAATTAAGGACCTTCAAAGGCAGAGACTGCTCTGTAGACAGGGACGCAAACATACTGTATGTATGCCATTACATTAGGGCACATTTTTGTATGAGTGGCCAAAGCGGGAATTGAACCCACGATCCTGTTGGGGATATGTCTTTTACTCCTATACAATAAATTATACAGTACAATACAAGCTTACCTCCTGCCAAAAAACCCATCTCAGCATCTGTACAGTATCTCCTGCATGCATGTTTGACTCTCCTTATGTTATAAAATATACAGTGAACTTCATGTTTGTCTGAGTAAATCGGTCTTAAAACACCAAGGTTTTTGCTCTGTCCTCCTGTAATGTACAGCTAACCTGCTCCTCAGCACCTCAGAACTCCCAGAAAAAGCCAGAAACATCAGAGGCTCAGTCAGCTCCAAGTCCCTAATCAATATTTCATAGTGATATGGAATGACATTCTGCATTCTGATAGATCAATGGGAGGGGGGGGGGGGCTCATCTCTGACTGGCCTTCATTTTATTTAATGACGCACATTTAATTTTCTCGTTCTCTCTCTCTATTTCGCTCTCTCTTTGTCTTTCTCCCCCCCAACACAATCACACACGAGTAGAGCAGAGGCTGTGCGTAAACTTTGGGATCTTAAGCCATGGGAAGAAAGGTCCAGTAAAAGTCCGATCCGCAGCCACCATGGCAGGGTTGCTTCAATAGCTATGACATTTAGCAGAGACCCTAGCGCCATGTCTAACACAAATGCCACCATGTGCTGGTTGACGGGGATATTACAGCTGACATGTGTGGAAAGGTTAATAAAGTCTGGAAGTGGGCTCAGATCCCTGTTCATATCCTCTAAGCAGGGTATTTTTCATAATGCTCTCTAAGGTGTTATTAGCCCCAGTGTCAGTGGATCCCACATGAGGTTGGTGCGCACCTTAATTGGGGAGGACGGGCTTGTGTTAATGGCTGGAGCGAAATTGGTTTAATGGTATCAAATACATAGGGTTTCCATGTGTTTGATGCCATTCCATTTGCTCCGTTCCTGCCGTTATTATGAGCCGTCCTCCCCTCAGCAGCCTCCACTGTTGGATCCCCATCTGAAATAACACTAATTAGTGAACATCATGGAAGGAGGTACTGGTTAAATAGAGGACAGCTTTTAGACGTTGGTGAGAGTATAGGAGCCAACTAGATCCGCAGCACACTCCGTTGGGGTTATTACCCATGGACCAGGCCACCATGGCAGGGTTGCTTCAATAGCTATGACATTTAGCAGAGACCCTAGCGCCATGTCTAATACAAATGCCACCATGTGCTGGGCGATGGGGATATTACTGTTGACATGTGTGGAAAGGTTAATAAAGTCTGGAAGTGGGCTCAGATCCTGATCATATCCTCTAAGCAGGGTATTTTTCATAATGCACTCTAATTTGGTATTAGCCCCAGTGTCAGTGGATCCCCATCTGAAATAAAGTGAACATTGTGGGAGGAGGAGGTGCTGGTTAAATACAGGAAAGCATTTAAACATTGGTGATAGAAGAGGAGCTCGTTAAAGGTAAAGCATGGCTGGAGCTATCAAGGCATATTATTTTCACAGTTGTTTCACTGTGTTGCGTGTGTGTGCATGTCTGCATGTGTGCTCGCATGTGCGTGTGTTTGCGTCCGTAAACATCCCCTCATCTGGGAGAGAGCAAACAAGCGTGCACAAAGCAATGCCATCTCAAAGCCCTGAATGACACAACATAACAACCCTAATTGCTCTCAACCAGCGACACTGCTTCAGCTTCAACAAGAAAATGACAGTATAATCAGAGGCAGTGGAGAAATATTAATCGTTAAATGTGTAAAAATGGTATATCTTCTGCGGTGACATACAGTGAGGGAAAAAAGTATTTGATCCCCTGTTGACTTTGTACTTATTTCCCTCATTAAAATGCAAATAAATTTATAAAAATTTTAACATGCGTTTCTCTGGATTTTTGTTGTTGTTATTCTGTCTCTCACTGTTCAAATAAACCTACCATTAAAATTATAGACTGATCATTTCTTTGTCAGTGGGCAAACGTACAAAATCAGCAGGGGATCAAATACTTTTTTCCCTCACTGTAAAGCTACAACAGTATCATGAACTACAAATATAGTATAGTATGTAACCCCTTAGGAGTGATAAACGATGTGGAACCCATCAGGACTTACAGGGAAAGTATCATGACGTTACCCCAGGACATTGATCTAAGGTCAGTTCTGTTATTTTCCCTCCTTAATAGTTAAGGTTAGGGTTGGTGGAGGGGAAACTGACCCTAGATCTGTGCCTAAGGGCTACTAATGGATCGGTGCCTAAGCAGGTCAGGTTTGGTTGAGGAGGAGAGAACTTTTCTCATGTCCTAGTGGCCTGCTCTAGGGGAAGATTACTGGAGAAGGGCTGCTAGTAGATACCCAGTGTTTATAGGTGTGCAATGGAGAGGAAGAGAATGAATAGAGGGAGATAGAAAGAGAGGTTTGAGAGAGCCAGAAGAGAGAGAGTCATCAAACTGCCTGGGTTCTATCTCTACCCAGTGACTCACTAGTGCTTGAGCAGGCCCCAGAGAGGAATAGAGGAGAAGGGGAAGGGGAGAGAGAGGCAGGGAGAGACGGGAGAGGGGAGGTAGGTGTAGGCAGGGATGTAGGGGGAGATGAGGAGAGGGGGAGAGGGGAGGTAGGTGCAGGCAGGGGTGTGGGGGAGATGAAGAGGCAGGGAGAGACAGGGGAGGTAGGTGTAGGCAGGGATGTGAGGGGAGATGAGGAGGCAGGGAGAGACAGGGGAGAGGGGAGGTAAGTGTAGGCAGGGATGTGGGGTAGACGAGAGGGGGAGGTTGGGAGAGGCAGCGATAGGAGGCATGTACTGTATAGTCCCAGTCTTACTGTTCTTGGTCTGGTGGCTTCATGTCACTAGGAATTAATTGTGGGAGAACAGAGTTTCAGATAAAAAAAACATTAGGAAGAAAGGAATCTAGCTTTCCTTTTTTCCTTTTGTGAGGCTGAAAACAAATCACTTACTAAACTGCTACCAAAGGAAACAGGAACATGTTCAATGTCCATTCACTTGTAATGTACAATTGCCCTTTTCTAAAACAGTCTCTGGATGTTGTCTGGATGAATGCTGTGTTGTTGAGTTTTGACCTCCATGCTCAGCCATAGCAAACAGGATTCTCAGCAGGTGATGGCACAAACTTACAAAGTGCAGCATTAACTACTCTTAAATCAGAATAACTCTAGCCCTATTCAAACCTCAAATCTAAATACCGACCTTAGATCATTGTCCAGGGACAAGAATCCTAATCTCTAAACCAATCCAAGTCTATATTAATGGAAACAAGGTTGAAGCTTACGCCAAGGATAGCTTCATTGCACCATTTAATTTATTCAGTTTTTTGAGGGAAACACTGAATCTTCATTATTTATAATACACATCTTGACTCATAAAATGTACGGATGCCTTTTGCTTCCAAACACTTCCAAGTCAGCACAAGGTCAGCTGCACGTACACTAACACACTAACAAATTAATGTGACCCAGACGGATGTGTACTGTTTGGCCTTTCATTGGTTGATCTGAGTGTCTTAGAGGCACAGTCGGGGGAAGACAGAATATTTTTTGGGGTCAGCTCTACAGACAACTATATAGGTCTGCTAATACAGGACTAGTAAAGGCCCAGTGCACTACTTGTATATATATTTGTTATTCTGATTTTTTAGGGGGTGCTGCAGCAGCCATAGCACCCCTACTTCCTGCGGCTACGCTCAGAGGTAGAGTTGAAAGAGGTTAAAATTCCATGCGTCTGTCTGGGATGCTAGGTTGTCGGGTCTGATGTAAGGTCTGATTCACTGTCTTAATCATGATCCCTCAGGGCTGGACTTCATGTTACCAAAATAACCTTCTAACTCTATGATGCCTTCTGTTGACTCTCACTCTGGCACACACTTACACGTACACACACACACACACACACACACACACACACACACACACACACACACACACACACACACACACACACACACACACACACACACACACACACACACACACACACACACACACACACACACACACACACACACACACACACACACACACACACACACACACACACACACACACACACACACACACACACACACACACACACACACACACACACACACACACACACACACACACACACACACACACACACACACACACACACACACAAACTCACACACACACACACACACACATCCCTCTCAGAAAACATCATTATCCACTCTCTAAGTGATTTATCAGACAATTAGGATAAATCTGAAATTAATCTCAGGACAGAAACCTAACTGGGCCCCAAATGGCACCCTATTCCCTATATAGTGCTCTACTTTTGACCAGGGCCCATAGTGTACTATATAGGGAATAGGGTGCCATTTGAGACGCATCCTCTGAGTAAATATGAGCCAATGGATTTGGAGTTTTCCCATTACCCTCAGCTCACCTCCCATCATCCTCCATCTGGGCTGAAGATGCTCAGACGGCCTATTTTATAAAGACGTAACGCACGCACACACGTACACATAAATTCACACACTCACCCGAGCTCCTTGAATATTTCTGTCACTTTCTCTCTAACTATAATAATTTACAGGCCATGTTCTGTGGCTTATTGAGATTATTATTATGCAGCTGCCCTCTCTCACCACTCTCTCGCTTGTCTAACCTCACTAATACGGTGGAAAACAGTGGGATTGAGCTTTACATTTCTACTCCATACCTGTCCGATTCAGAGCCGCTACTCAGATACATTTTTCTGGAGCTCATTCATTTAGATGTCATAAATGCCTTTGTCTCTTATGTTTTAGATTTAAGATGTCAGGTCATCAGAGGGATGGTTGAATCAATGTCACTCAAGGGGACTGGTAAGAGAGAGGGATAAAGGTTCATGTCCCTATTAGTGTAAAGAAATGGCTCAATTAATTTTGATTTTAATAACTGGGGTGTTTCATTATCACTCAGATAATATCTTCTGCGTGGATGAATGGGTTGAGCTATTTTCCTCCTCAAACCACAATGTGCATTATCATATGCAGAAAGCTTTAAAGGTACAATCTGTTTTTTAAAAACCCTGAACCTGTCACTTGGTAAACTTGGAGATGGAGCGGATGTAACACACACAGTGGCTCTGCTTTCTCTAGTTTTCTTTAGAGGTGAGAATAATGTCCATATTTTAGGTTATTTTTACCCTGGCTGAGAAAGTTTCCCTCAAGCCCCATTATTCACCACCTGAGGATGTGTGTTTGTGTGAGAGAGAGATATTCATACAGAGTTGTGTGCGCGCAATCCATAAAAGTAGGTATTTCGACTCATTTTCATTTTAGAGAAAGCTTAGAAGTAGAATCGGGGTATAATGGTAAAAATATGATGTATGAAATAAATGATTCAGCACCACTCTCTCTTTCAAACTCTTAGTCTCAACCACAAGTCATATTGTACATGAAAGTGAGTGTGAGCCATTCCACGTAACAGAATTGGTCTGGTAGAGGAGTATGACAAAAAAAAACATTGATTTCAAAGTTTACTATATGCACAATAACTACTTTTCACAATCTACAATGAACATTTTACAAAAACACATTTACTGGAGGAACTGTGAAGATGCAAAGTTTGGGACCAGAATTTCAGTAAAATCTCCCTCTGTTTTTATGTGATGTTTTCCAAAAACTCTGTTAAATATCTGCTCTGAATTAAGATTAAAAGATGTCTGCAAAAAGAATGGGGTGTCAGCTATGACATGACACCTTGAGTTTTATAAACATCTATTTTTAGTTATTGAATTACAGTAAGTGAAGTGGATTTACACCCGGTAACAGAATTGCAGTAACAGAATTTCATCATGTGTCCCTGATCTGTACTACACATAAATGCATAATTATGTATATGTCGTGTATGTCTTTATGGTGATGTATCCTAAATAGGTACACAAAAAGGTAGAAATATGCAATATCCTCCTTCGTAGTCAATTCAATTGCAGAAATGTCGTTACCGATTTGACAACATAATCAAATAATAATTAATAAACAACATTTCTATCAGTAAAACCCCTAACTAATTGACAGGTTTACCTTTACTTGTTACTTCTATGAACTTTCATTATCAACCCTCCTCATGAGGTACTGTAGAAAATATCTTAAAGATTGATACAGTGCCCTCAAAGTGTTCAAACCCCTTGACTTTTTCCACATTTTATTACTCTAAAATGTATTAAATAGTCGTCCACCCCCCATCAATCTACACACAATACCCAAAAATGACAAAGCAAAAAGAGGGATTTAGATTTTATTGCAAAAGTATTTAAAATAAAAAAACAGAAATACCTTATTTGCATAAGTATTCAGACCTTTTACTAAGAGACTCGAAATTGAGCTCAGGTGCATCCAGCTTCCAATGATCAGCCTTGAGATGTTTTTACAATTTGATTGGAGTCCACCTGTGGTCAATTGAATTGATTAGACATGATTTGGAAAGGTACACACCTGTCTATATAAGGTCCTACAGAAAAAACCGAGCCATGAAGTTGAAGGAATTGTCCTTAGAGCTCCGAGACGGGATTGTGTCGAGGCACAGATCTGGGGAAGGGTACCAAAACATTTCTGCAGCATTGAAGGTCCCCAAGAACACAGTGGCCTCCACCATTGTTAAATGGAAAAAGTTTGGAACCACTAAAACTCTTCTTAGAGCTGGCCACCTGGTCAAACTGAGCAGTCTGGGGAGAATGGCCTTGGTCAGGGAGGTGACCAAGAACCCGATGGTCACTCTGACAGAGTTCTAGAGTTCCTCTGTGGAGATGGGAGGACCTTCTCGAAGGACGACCATCTCTGCAGCACTCCAACAATCAAGCCTGTATGGTAGAGTGGCCAGACGGAAGCCACTCCTCAGTAAAAGGTACGTGACAGCCTGCTTGGAGTTTTCCAATAGGCACCTAAATACTCTCAGAACCTGAGAAACAAGATTCTCTGGTATGATGAAACCAAGATTGAACTCTTTGGTCTAAATGCCAAGTGTCATGTCTGGAGGAAACCTGGCACCATCCCTACAGTGAAGCATGGTGGTGGCAGCATCATGCTGTGGGGATGTTTTTCAGCGGCAGGGACACGGAGACTAGTCAGGATCGAGGCAAAGATGAACGAAGCAAAGTACAGAGAGATCCTTGATGAAAACCTGCTCCAGAGTGCTCAGGACCTCAGACCGGGGTGACGGTTCACCTTCCAACGGCACAATGACAACGCAGGAGTGGCTTCAGGGCAAGTCTCTGAATGTCCTTGAGTGGCCCGGCCAGAGCCCGGACTTGAACCCGATCAAACATCTCTGAAGAGATCTGAAAATAGCTGTGCAGCAACGATCCCCATCCAACCTTACAGATCTTGAGAGGATCTGCAGAGAAGAATGGGAGAAACTCCTCAAATACAGGTGCGCCAAGCTTATAGCGTCATACCCAGGAAGACTCGAGGCTGTAAGTGCTGCCAAAGGTGCTTCAACAAAGTACTGAGTAAAGGGTCTGAATACTTATGTGAATGTGATATTTCAGTTTATTTTTAATAAATTTGCTAAAATTTCTAAAAACCTGTTTTTCCTTTGTCATTAAGGGGTATTGTGTGTAGATTGAGAATTTTTTTGTATTTAATGCATTTTAGAATAAGGCTGTAACGCAACTGAATGTGAAAAAAGTCAAGTGGTCTGAATACTTTCCGAAGGTCCTGTATATGGGTTTTTGGTAATGGAATTTCAAGGCACACAGCAATGTTTCTTAATTTACAGAAGGTAGAATAAATTATCCTGAACTTAATCTAAGTGTTGATATTAGTTAGGGGTCTTTACTTCAACATTATTGTGATTGGAAGTATTTCTAATACCTTTAAAGACTTTTCTGGTAGAAGTTTTCTAAGAACCCTTTTCCATATGTTTTACAAGAAATCAAAGCTTTTGCTTATTCTTCATTTTTTTCGGATGGAAAATGTTTGTATAAATGCCTTCATAAAAAAATATCCTCTTAGCTTTCATTTGACATCCAATTTGACATTCTCCTATGAAATGGAAAGGAAAGGGGATACCTTGTCAGTTACACAACTGAATGCCTTTAACGGAAATGACTGTGTACACTTGCATTTACTTCAGTGGTAGTGGAAATGATTGGTAATGTAGAAAGAACACAATATAGTAGTAGCATATTTCCCTTTCCCCATCTCCTCAGTGACCATATGGTCCCATATATGAGGAGGACACATCTGCATATGGAATGAAGCCCTAGAGACATGACCAGAGCATACTCTCTTTCCAATGAGACTCAGTGAAAGAGAAGGGAAACGTTGGTAATCGATGCAAAGCTTCAGAGTTGTTGAAACATATGGAAATCCTGAGCACATGCAGGGAAGTATTGCTAATCGATGCAGAGCTTTGTAGCATAAAGAAACATAAAGAGGTCCTATCTATGTGTATATTTCTATGAAGAGACCTGACAAGAGAATATATACACCATCGTGGCCTCTAAAGGAATCTTCATATTGGTTCTGTGGGTTAGATCTCTTCTTGAGTGAGTGAATGAATAAGTATCAACCTGTAGTATTAGAGAATTTTAAGGAAGAATGTTAACTCATTACTTGAACTATATGTCGTACCAATGTCATGATATTGAGGAATTTGTTCACAGGTATAGAGCTTTAATTAAGCAACACATGTACTGTTGTATGTGTCATAGGCCAGGGAATGCCAGCAGCATGTTATGCCCCTATACAGTATGTTAGAACATATAAAAGCGGAAATACCGCTTAAACTGAAGATGACAATTCCTTCATGTTACGTTAACATTTGAGTCAATTAGCAGGCGCTCTTATTGAGAGCAACTTACACTAGTGAGTGCATTTCATACGGGTCCCCCGTGGGAATCATACCCACCACCCTGGCATTGCAAGCTCCATGATTTATCAACTGAGCCATACGGGACCATGCTCTACCAACTGAGCCACATGTTGTTTTCTTGGTTCATTCTTTCATTTTTAATTAATGCAAACATACAGAGGTATTTGAAGCCATCTGAAAAAAACAAATGACTTGCATGAAGGGTTTCATATTGTGCCTGCAAATTAGAAGCAGTTGTTGGACACACCCATCGCACTCTTCAGATTCTCTTCATTTCTATGTCATTTCAATATTTAATTGGTGAGCTTTTCCATTATTCACCCTCCATAACCAGAGAAGAGGAAGCAGCACAGCTGTCGAGCGCTGGAGGGTGACGCACACACACACAGGCGCATGCAGGCTCGCACACACACAGACACACACACGTGCACGCATGTAAACAGCGCACACACTTTCTCTCAATTTCACTATCTCTCTACCCTCCCTCTGTTTAGTTTTCAATCTCTTGCCTTGTCCTGATTTCATTATATATTTCTGCCTCTCTCTCTCTCACACAAACAGACGTGTGCATAAGCACGCACACACAAGCTTATAGAGAACTTTTAGAATTGATTAAAATAACAAATACAGTAAAGAGAGTTTTCACTGTTCTGATTCTTTCAACAACATTATTAATTCCTCTTCTGTTTGCTAAACATTTGGAACAAGAGCGAAACTGCCATATTATGTTAAATTGTTTTCTGGGAGTGGCATTTTGGCAAAGAGGACAAATCAATACTAGAGCTACAAAACCCAGTGAAGAGGAACTAAATGGCCATTTCATTTCACATCAAATCCTCATAAATAAGATTTTCTCCATAAAACACCCTGCATCAAACTTATCAATCAATTGGAGTAACAACAAACCAACTTAAAATATCATTAAAAACAAAAAACGACATTTTAAGTGAGACCTAGGCATTGGTCTGAAGCCCGAAAAAGAAAGGAAATTCACAAGCACCACAATGTCTACTCAACCAAGGTTTTTCACCACACAGCGTTGACCTACTATAGTAGCTATGTTGGTCTATTGTACTTCACACAATGTGTATGCAGGTTGCTTAGGATTCAAACCTTCTGAAACAGCCTAGTTCATACTCTGAGAGCACGTGCTCCCACAGTAATGTAATATGTACCACATACAAGTTCAAGTATTGGATTCTTCACACACCACACTAATCCCATTCCACTACCTTTTCAAGCTCCTTTTTTTAAATATATGAAAGCAAGCTTTGCTTTTATACTTACAAGACCAAGATTACTACCTCTGAGGGTTTAGAGTTTGAGGTAGTCACCTCATACAAGTACTTGGGAGTATGGCTAGACGGTACAATGTCCTCTCAGCACATATCAAAGCTGCAGGCTAGGCTTTGTTTCCTCTATCGTAATCGCTCCTCTTTCACCCCAGCTGACAAACTAACCCTGATTCAGATGACCATCCTACCCATGGTAGATTACGGAGACAAAATTTATAGATCGGCAGGTAAGGGTGCTCCCGAGCGGCTAGATGTTCTTTACCATTCGGCCATCAGATTTTACACCAATGCACCTTATAGGACACATCACTGAATTCTATACTCCTCTGTAAACTGATCATCTCTGTATACCTGTCGCAAGACCCACTGGTTGATGCTTATTTATAAAACCCTCTTAGGCTTCACTCCCCCTATGTGAGATATGTACTGCAGCCCTCATCCTCCACATACAACAACCGTTCTGCTAGTCACATTTTGTTAAAAGTCCTCAAAGCACACACATCCCTGGGTCGCTCGTCTTTTCAGTTCGCTGCAGCTAGCGACTGGAACGAGCTGCAACAAACACTCAAACTGGACAGTTTTATCTCAATCTCTTCATTCAAAGACTCAATCATGGATACTCTTACTGACCGTTGTGGCTGCTTTGCATGATGTATTATTGTCTCTACCTTCTTGCACTTTGTGCTGTTGTCTGTGTCCAATAATGTTTGTACCCTGTTTTGTGCTGCTACCATGTTGTGCTGCTGCCATGTTGTGATTCTACCATGCTGTGTTGTCATGTGTTGCTGCCATGCTATGTTGTTGTCTTAGGTCTCTATCTATGTCATGTTCTGTTGTCTCTCTTGTTGTGATTTGTCCTATATTTTTATTTAATTTATTTTTTATTTTTAATCCCAGCCCCCGTCCCCGCAGGAGGCCTTTTGCCTTTTGGTAGGCCGTCATTGTAAATAAGAATTGTTCTTAACTGACTTGTCTAGTTAAATAAAGTTTAAATAAAAAATGTTAATAAAATAAATAAATAAAATGCTTGATTGAGCGAGCTGTTTTGTCTTGTAGTAATGTGGTGCCTGCCTGTATTTCCATTAACCTTTATTTTAGCAATGCATGTCATTTTTTGGTCAGTAGGTGCCCAACATAACAACCAGTAGCTTACCTGTGTAACATTCACATATCAAATTTCAAATCAAATTTATTTTTATATAGCCCTTCGTACATCAGCTGATATTCTCAAAGTGCTGTACAGAAACCCAGCCTAAAACCCCAAACAGCAAGCAAAGCATAAGCTTAGAAACTCTTGTTTTGCAAACATGGTCCTGTTTTATCAATTGCTGTGTTGATCAATGGGCAGTACTGTATATTACAGACCAAGTCACTATTATTGGAATCACAAGCAAGTCACAAGGTACAAGACTCCAGAGGCAGGTATCCTAGTGGTTAGACCATTGGACTAGTAACTGAAAGGTTGCAAGATCAATCCCTGAGCTGACAAGGTAAAAATCTGTTGTTCTGCCCCTGAACAAGGCAGTTAACCCACTGTTCCTAGGCCATCTTTGAAAATAAGAATTTGTTCTTAACTGACTTGCCTAGTTAAATAAAGGGGAAAAAAAGAAGTCAAGTCCCAAGTAGAACAGGTTGAGTCTCGAGTCAAGTAGGTTGAATTTTGGCCCATTCCTCCTGACAGAGCTGGTGTAACTGAGTCAGGTTTGTAGGCGTCCTTGCTCGCACACGCTTTTTCAGTTCTGCCCACAAATGTTCTATGGAATTAAGGTCAGGGCTTTGTTATGGCCACTCCAATACCTTCACTTTGTTGTCCTGAAGCTATTTTGCCCACAACTTTGGAAGTATGCTTGGGGTCATTGTCCATTTAGAAGACCCATTTGCGATCAATCTTTAACTTCCTGACTGATGTCTTGAGATGTTACTTCAATATAGCCACATAATTTTCCATCCCCATGATGCCATCTATTTTGTGAAGTACACCAGTCCCTCCTGCAGCAAAGCACCCCCACAACATGATGCTGCCACCCCCGTGCTTCATTGTTGGGATGGTGTTCTTTGGCTTGCAAGCCTCACCCTTTTTCCTCCAAACATAACAATGGTCATTATGGTCAAACATTTCTATTTTGTTTCATCAGACCATAGGACATTTCTCCAACAAGTATGATCTTTGTCCCCATGTGCAGTTGCAAACCGTAGTCTGGCTTTTTTATAGCAGTTTTGAAGCAGTGGCTTCTTCCTTGCTGAGCGGCCTTTTAGGTTATGTCGATATAGACTCATTTTAATGTGGATATAGATACTTTTGTACCTGTTTCCTCCAGCATCTTCACAAGGTCCTTTGCTGTTGTTCTGGGATTGATTTGCACTTTTCGCACAAAGTACATTCATCTCTAGGAGACAGAATGGATCTCCTTCCTGAGCGGTATGACGGCTGCGTGGTCACATTGTGTTTATACTTGCGTACTATTGTTTGTACAGATTAACGTGGTACCTTCAGGCATTTGGAAATTGCGCCCAAAGATGGACCAGACTTGTGGAGGTCTCCAATTATTTTTCTAAGGTCTTGGCTGATTTCTTTTGAGTTTCCCATGATGTCAAGCAAAGAGGCACTGAGTTTGAAGGTAGGCCTTGAAATACAGGTACCTCCAATTGACTCAAATGATGTCAATTAGCCTTTCAGAAGCTTCTAAGCCATGACATAATTTTCTGGAATTTTCCAAGCTGTTAAAAAGCACAGTCAACTTAGTGTATGTAAACTTCTGACCCACTAGAATTGTGATACAGGGAATTATAAGTGAAATAATCTGTCTGTTAACAATTGTTGTGTTATGCACAAAGTAGATGTCCTAACTGACTTGCTAAAACTATAGTTTGTTAACAAGAAATTTGTGGAGTGGTTGAAAAACGAGTTTTAGTGACTCCAACCTAAGTGTATATAAACTTCCGACTTCAACTGTATGTTGTCTCACATAATTTATTGTCCACGGCCCGATTTCCCTAAAGCATCTTAATAAGGCTAAGTTAATGGTTAGAACCTTAGGCGCATTGTTAAATCTTAGAGCTGTTTGCAAAACCATCATTACTGAAGGTGCACTTGAAAACACTTTTACCGACTACCTCAGACCACTCATAGAACAGCAAACTGGGTCTTTATGTCACGTCCTGACAAGCAGAGGGAGGTATTGTATCAGTTGTGGTCAGGATGTGGCAGGTTTTTTGTATGTTAAGGGTTTGTGTTGGGGATGGGACTCCCAATTGAGGGCAGGTGTGTTGAGTTGCCTTTGATTGGGAGTCCTATATAGAAGGGTGTGTTTTTCTTTGGGATTGTGGGTAGTTGTCCTTGCACTGCGTTGTATGTGCCTGCAAGACTGTTGCTGTCATCTTTATTGTTTTTGTCCAGTGGATACTTTACTCCTTTTTTTAAATTAAAAAACATGAGTATCCACATACCTGCTGCGCCTTGGTCCATTCTTGAAGACAGCTGTTACACTTTAGATGCTTTTTTGCCCTTCCGCGTCACTTTATACACAGAATATCAAGATGTTTATCTATCTCATAGGCCTATACATTTAAATCATATTGAAATCAATCTTATATTCAATCAATTGAGTTCTTTTTTGCTAATTGTAGGTTACTGTCTGTAATTTTTGCCTCGATTTCATGATGTGTAGGCCTAACAACATGATGTGCCAAATATTACATTTAGTGCATAGCCTAAGCATTAGAATAAGCCTCAATATTTGCAGTCATAGGTGATCCTTTCTTTCTAAGGGCTGAGCCGTCGTCAGTATCAAATCAAATTTTATTCCTCACATGCGCCGATTACAACAGGTGTAGACGTTACCGTGAAATGCTTACTTACAAGCCCTTAAGCAACAACGCAGTTTTAAGAAAATAGAGTTTAGAAAATATTTACTAAACAAACTAAAGTAAAAAAAGAATATAAAAAAAGGTTCACAATAAAATAACAATAATGAGGCTATATACAGGGGGCACCGGTACCGAGTCAATGAGCGGCAGTACAGGTTAGTCGAGGTAACTTGTACATGTAAGTTTGGGGTATATCTAATGTTAAGGCAAGATTTGAATGCAGAAAGCTGATCCGAGAGCAGCCCTGCCTTTCTTTTGAACCCATCAGTACCAACACATGCTCTAACGACGCACTTATTGAATGTTCCCCCTATGTGGTGTTTTGGGAAACGCATGTGTGTACTTCGGTTCATTATAGAAACGATGCATTGTTAAAACACTCGAAAACTTAAGTTCCATCGCTATAGGGAATAGGGCCCAGGCTATTACTTCATTTATATGGCTATTTGCATTGATGAAAAACATATGGATTGTCCCTTTAAAGAGGGGAGTGGTGTGAATATCAACAGCTGCTTTACATTAAGCACATACCAGTACTAAATAGGTTGGCTGAGTAAGCATTTGGAAAGAACCCCCCCCAGACTCCCCTCCAGTTTTGTGCTTGTTGATGGCTACTTCCCACTAAGGGGCCCTACGCCAAGGTCTTTTTAAGGCACGTATGTTTGACTCCTCGTACCTGCTTCGTCTCACCAGCATCATTCCATGTGACAGAATGCATAAGCCATCACACAAAGCATCGGGGAGCACTGGCGTTCCGGTTGGTATGGTGGCATCGGCTCTGGGTCGCCACTGATTGAACCGGGGTGCCTAGCCAGCTCGTCGGTCTTCCTTGCCCCGTTTGGCTTGGATGGCGCCAATCCCACGTCGGGCCTCAGCCGGATCGTCAGTTCGCCCTGCTGGTCCAGGAGTTTTTTTTGTTTGTTTTTTGTTTTGTTGGTGACGTTGGGGTGGATTCCACCGCCCATGGAACCGGGAGTGCCAAAGCCAGCCCGTCGGGTTTCACACCCTGGCTGGCTCGAGAGGTTTCCTTGCCTCGGTTGGCTCGGCGGCTTCCAATCCCACATCACACTCCACCGGATCTTCTCTGCAGCAGGATCAACAGGTGTCTTGCCTCAGCTGGATCATCAGGCTTCCATGGCTCGCCAGGCTCTCACACTCCTGCCGGTTCGTTGGGCTTCCACGCCCCAACCGGCTTGACCAAGCTCATGTCTCGGCAGGTTCACCCAGGTGGGACGCCGGCTGGTGCCCCTAGAGGGGGGGGGGGGGGGGTGTACTGTCACGTCTTTTCCCGCTCTCTCCCCCCCGCGCTTGAGGGCGCCAGGCTGCCCTGCATTACGCACTCCTATCATCCATTACGCACACCTGCCTTCCCTCGTCACGCGCATCAGCGATATTGGACTCACCTGGACTCACTCATCACCTGTTATTACCTCCCCTATATTTGTCAGTTCCCCAGCTCTGTTCCCCGCTTATGCATTGATTGTCTTTTGTTTGTGTTACCGGTTTGCTGACGCTGTTCCTGTCTTTAGACAACCGAAATATGAAAGTACGTCATATGGTAAAAATGGAAAGAATAATTGACTGTGAAAAAGCAAACAAATCTAGAAATGGAAAGGATAATTGACTGTGAAAAAGCAAACAAATCTACGTGTCCTTATTCGTATGAGCTCTCAAACCATTAAGTGCCATTCACAGTGTCTACACCACAGCCTGCCACATAACCAACACAAGAGCACAACAGGCTAGGGCCACTCAACTAACACAACCTGACTGAGAACACTGCATGCAAATGGGTCTGGGAAAAATGATTTTCTCTCCATAATTTTGAGAACACACAATAACAAACAACATTGAAAAAAAATGGAAGTTATCCCAACGTGCTCCTAGGCTTCCGCGGACATTGAGGCTGAGAAGGATGTGTCCTATTTGCGAACGGGTCCCCCACTGAACCAATGTCTCCCCGAACTTGAATAATAGCAAAAGGCCTGCAGACACAGGGAGCAAAAATGTGATTGTTATGACAGCACATTGAGCGTAATCTGGACCTGTTGGTGTAGATTTATAATGGAGGAGAATAAATAGAACTGCAGTGTGAATAATCTCCATCCCCTGCAGTGTGGGAGGGAGAAGGGGGAGAAACAGAGCTGGTAGAGAGGGAAGCACAGTAATGTGTTTTAGATAGGACTGCGTTATTTGTTTGACCAATGTCATGATACATCACACCACCTGTTGTTGGAGTTGAGTAGAAGTTTCTCTGCACACCGTCTAGTAAGTGTCCAAGATTATGCTTTAGCTGTGAGTCAAATGATAACTTTTCAATTTTACAGCCCTATATCGGAAACTAAGCTATGCATTTGAGGAATATTCTATGTATGTGACATTGTCATTCCTGCACAGATTCAAAACAAACACCTAGTCATTAAAACCTCTTAGGGATAGGGGGCAGTATTTTCATGTCCGGATGAAAAGCGTGCCCAGAGTAAACTGCCTGCTATTCAGGCCCAGAAGCTAGGATATGCATATTATTAGTGGATTTGGATAGAAAACACTCGGAAGTTTCTAACACTGTTTGAATGATGTCTGTGAGTATAACAGAACTCATATGGCAGGCAAAAACCTGAGAAAAATCCAACCAGGAAGTGAGAAATCTGAGGCTGGGCTTTGGTCAAAAGTAGTGCACTACAGTATGTATGGAATAGGGTGGCATTTGGAGAGGCAGCCCGACTTTAGAGCCAGCTTGACACATTGTGCTTAAGGATAACTTGGATAGCTCGGATAGCTACATATTGCCTTGGGATTATGCTTATACATTATACTATAGATAAATACTGCTGGCAGTGGGAACGCGGTTTTTCCTGGCTGCATTATATTCTACGTAAAGGAGGAAAGGGCCTGCCATCATAATACAATTATTTTCCTTTCCATTGACAGAAACAAAATGCGAGGTAATAAAATATTGCAGAGACAGAGTGAGAAACAGAGAGAAGAGAGATACAGAAAAAAGAAAGTGAGATAGAGACAAAGAGAACAGAGAGATAGAGAAGAGAGAGAAAGCAGATTTGTCAAGTCAGAGTATTCAGATGACTTACAGAGGTCATCAGGCTACTGATTCAGCATAGTTTATATACAGTATGCACTTTTAAGTTTGCCAGAGACAATATTTTAAAAGCTTTCTGATTCATATAAAATGCACAGAGGAAAGAGAGTGAAGGAGAAAGAGACAGTATCACATCAGTCTCTTGTCAAGGAGAATCAGAGAAATGTTCTGTCGTTGAATCTCTGAAAGGTGGTTTCCATATCTTGTCCTCTGAATATAAAATGGTCCCGACAGAGAGTGCTGTCTTGCTTCTAGTCCTTAGGAAACTTTGCATTATTTTGTTTTTTATGTATTTTTTGTTACATTGTTAGCCCAGAAAATCTTAAGTGTTATTACATACAGCCGGGAAGAACTATTGGATATCAGAGCGGTGTCAACTTACCAGCACTACGACTAGGAATATGACTTTCCCGAAGCGGATCCTTTATCCGCACCACCCAGGGCATTTGAACTGATTCCAGAGGCCAACCCAAAACAACGCCACCGGAGGAGAGGGAGTTGGAAGCGTGCACACCACCCACCGCTTCCGAGTATATTTCTCGCTAATCTCCAGTCCCTAGATAAAAGTTGACGAAATCAGGGCAAGGTTTGCTTTCCAGAGAGACATCAGAGAGATCATTGTAACATATTCTGTTTCACGGAAACATGGCTCTCCAGGATATGTTGTCGGAGTCGGTACAGCCACCTGGCTTCTCAGTGCATCGTGCCGACAGGAATAAACATCTCTCCCGGGAAGAAGAAGGGCAGGGGTGTATTTTTCATGATTAACGACTCATGGTGTAATTGTAACAACATACAGGAACTCAAGTCCTTTTGTTCACCTGCCCTAGAACTCCTCACAATCAAATGCTGACCGTATTATCTCCCAAGAGAATTTTCCTCGGTTATTGGCACACCCGTGTATATCCTCCCCTTAAGCCGATACCACGACAGCCCTCAAGGAACTTCACTGGACTTTATGCAAACTGGAAACAATATATCCTGAAGCTACATTTATTGTAGTAGGGGAGTGTAACAAAGTAAATTTGAGAACAAGTCTACCTAAATTCTATCAGCATATCAATTGTAGCACTCGCGCTAGAAAAACACTGGACTATTGTTACTCTAACTTCCACGATGCATACAAGGCCCTCCCCTGCCCACCTTTCGGCAAATTAAATCACATCAAACTTTATTTGTCACGTGCCGAATGCGATCCCGATCCCTTTGAGGATTTTTGAAATACACTTTGTTGTCTCTGTCTGTTCCGCACCTATACCATGGGTCTCCCATCCTCCTCAATATCACCAGCCTCCACTGGTTTACATATCTTGCATTACTCATCTCATATGTATATACTGTATTTTATGCCATCTATTGCATCCTAGCCTATGCCATTCTGACATTGCTCATCCATATATTTATATATTCTTATTCCATTCCGTTCCATTAGCTCTGTGTGTATTAGGTGGTTGCTGTGGAATCGTTAGATTACATGTTAGTTATTGCTGCACTGTCAGAACTAGAAGCACAAGCATTTTGCTACACTCTCAGTAACATTTGCTAACCATGTGTATGTGACCAATAAAATGTGATTTGATTTTAATGTCATTCCAATACATTACTGTCAATGCGATCTCCAACAGGTGCACAGACATGACAGTGTCTAGTGAATCTAAAATGGGTTAGTGTTAGTAGGGGGACTGGAGAATGACAGAGTACAGGATCACTAGCTTGACATATCCTCATCTGTCAGCCCTCTCAGATCACTGCTCTGTGGATGGGTGGAGAGTGAACAATAGCAGTGCAGCAGGCAAGGGCATCACAAACAGCAGTATGCTTCAGGCCAAAACATTGATCTCAGGTCAGTTTGCATTCCTCCCACTAATGCTTAAGGTTGCGATCTGTGTGTAGGCCAGCTGATCCTAGACATATGCCTAAAGGCATGTTCAACCATGAGCAACAGCTGTAACATCTGCCCCTGCAGGATGCCATTACAACCACAAGGGGCAATTTTCACCATTATGATTGATAGGGGGCTTCAAAGAGCAGGAGTAAGCTAGTGCTTACTAATTTCTGCTTTGATCCTTCCCCCTATTGTCTGGCCTCTGCCCAACCATCCCTGTTTCTCCTAGATCTCTGGCTCTGGGTAAGAATAGAACAGACTTCACATTAATCATTTACAGACAGAAGTTTCTGAATGACTAGATGAGCCAGAATAGCAGCAGTAGGGAGCAACCATACAGAATAGAGTACAGCAGTTTGGGATCTGTTGGGATGGGATAGATGGAGATGCTCACTAAGGATGCTGAGGAATTTGGGGCATTTTTGGGGGGGTTCGTAACATTTGTCCAAATATATGTTATAATAATTTAATTCTCATACCATCTGGGGTTGAAGATACATACAGAACCAGTTTGGACACCTACTCATATTCAAGGGTTTTTCTTTATTTTTACTATCTTCTACATTGTAGAATAATAGTGAAGACATCAGAGTGTGCTGCATCAGTTGACCTGGCCTCCACAATAACCCGACCTCAACCCAATTGAGATGGTTTAGGATGAGTTGGATCGCAGAGTGAAGGAAAAGCAGCCAACAAGTGAAGCTGGTTGAGAGAATGCCAAGAGTGTGCAAAGCTGTCATCAAGGCAAAGGGTGGCTACTTTGAAGAATATCAAATATAATATGTTTAACACTTTTTTGGTTACTACGGGATTCCGTATGTGTTATTTCATAGTTTTGATGTCTTCATTATTATTCTACAATGTAGAAAATTAAAAAAATAAACAAAAACCCTGGAGTGAGTTGGTGTGTCCAAACTTTTGACTGGTACTGTACTTAATATGAGACTGAGATTCTAAGATGACAGCCAGGCAGTAAATGTATTCTTTAATCATATCACTGGCATGTTCTCTCTTTGGTGCAGCTGAGAGTGAAGTTTTTACTCAGTGCATTAGATAGTGAACTCTCTCTCTCATAGCCGTTACCTCCAAGTGTGTCATGCCCTTCTGGAGAATTATCTATGTTCCAGCTCTATAATTCCTTCTTCACTGTGGCGGCGGCTCTCCCTGTTTTTATGTACTGTTGGAGAATGTGATGCCTCGTAGCAGATATTATCTGTATTCCTGAAGGGCTGCAGGCCAACGTGCGCTGCGCCGTGGACGGTCTGAGTGTTATAAATTAATCACTGCGAATGTGACAAGGGGTCATAAAAGGAGAAAAACACAGAGAGAGAAAAAAATCTAGAAGTGATAAAATGGATTGATGCCTCTGTATGAGCCGGAGCAGACGGCTCGTACCCAGTGTTGATCAGGACTACGGCAATGATGTGTCTCACCTCTCCCTCTCCCGCTCTCCCTCTTGCTTTATCTCTCTCTCTCCCGTTATCTTTCTCTCACTCTCCCTTCCGTTCTCTCTGTCTCCCCAGCTCACCCTGCTCTCCCCTCTCTACTCCACCACTAATAAATCCTATTTAGACTCATTTTGACCCTTCAATCATCCCTGGCTATTGGGCTTAAAATAATTCCGTATTGGGATGGGAGGAAGGGAGAGCACGGGAACGTGTGTCGCCACCGCAGACCATGGCTGTGCTGTTGTTCCCGGGGTTATTAATTATTTAAGAGATAATTATCTCATTACAGTGGGCCAAGGAATGGGGATGGCATGGGGTTACTGTGAATAATGCTGAGTTCATGCATTCCTGATTAATTGTGAAGGAAACGACGGGGCTACATTTGATATGATCAGTTACATGAGGGAGGAAAAGGGCCAGATGATAATAAAACCTTTTAATCTACAGTGTGCTGCCTGAACATACATAAACATAGGTTTAATGGGTTAGGTTTTACATGAAATACAAAAGGGTTAAAAGGGATATAGGCTATAGGCCAGAAGGCTCTGTGATGAAAGGGAGAAGGCCTATATTTGATCACATTCACATCTTATATTCCATTTAATTCAAACACTCACCTTGCAGCACAGATGAAATACTGTTAATATCACAGGAAAATAATTGTGTATTAACTAATTACATTTGTAGAAATGAGAACTAATGTACTGATCACAGAACTATGACGAGAATACGCCTATCCCAACATTCCCTATAATGTATATTGCATTGCTCTAGAGCTCTGAGCGTGTTGAAAACTCCTCTCCTACAGCGGTGCCAACACACCAGCAGCGTTTAGAGATGAGCACCATAATTCATGAGAATAATTGGGGCATTTAAACCAAACCTGGGACCCATCCAGAGCAGACAGATACAGGTCAGAGTGGTTAGCCTTTAGGGGAGGAGAGAGAGAGAGAGGAAGGAGGGGGAAAGAGAGAGGGACAGTGAGAGAGAGAGTGCAAGAGATTGAGAGAGAGCGAGTGAGAGGGAGAGTGTGTGTGTGAGAGAGAGAGAGAGGCAGGTGATGACAGATCTGTTCCCACAAAGGGTTATGATTGACTGAGCCTCTCTCTCTCTCTCTCTTGCTCTCTCTCTCTGTCTCCATCCTGAAGCCTGGATTCTCACAGCGGAGAGCCAGGAGCTGCAGCACGGGTCAGACTCACAGCAGAGAGCACGGTCAGAGCACGCAGCTGGCACTGATATGTCACAACATAGTGGGTGTGTATGCATATGTTCTAATACATACAGTACATAAACATGTTCACAACACAAATTCATATTCCTTTGGAAAAAATATCCATACAAAACATTTGATTGTCCTCTGAATATGCAGTGGGGTCCGAAATGATTGGCACCCTTGCTAAAGATTAGCGAAAAAGACTGTAAAAAATAATTATACAAATACTGAGCTGTATAGAAAAGGGAAATTATATTACTTTATACAATAACATTTTGTTATTTTCTGCTAATGCATCATTATTTCAAGGCCAAACCCACCACTGCAGTGTGTGTGGCCAAAGAGCTCTCTTTTCATGTGATCCAACAAATGTAAACATCTAGAGTTTGCTAAAAGGCACTGGCACTTGGATTAGAACTGTTGCTATGGTCAGATGACATGAACATAGAGCTCTTTGGCCGTGCACACCAGTGGTGGGTTTGGTGTCAAAATAATGATGGATAAGCAGAAAATAACCCCATACCTACTGTAAAATATGGTGGTGGATCTTTAATGTTATGGGGCTATTTTGCTTCCACTGGTCCTGGGGCCATTGTTAAGGTCAACTTCATCATGAAGTTTACCCAGTACCAGGACATTTTAGGCCAAAATCTGTCTTCCTCTGCCAGGATGCTGAAACTTGGCCGAAAGTGGATCTTCCAGCAAGACAATAACCCCAAGCACATATCAAAATCCACAAAGAAATGGTTAGTGGCCACAGATGAAATTGCAAGGTGCAGTATTGAAAACAAATAAAACAAATCTTTCTCTGAGAAATGTCATAAGTATCAAATAATATAATTTTCAAAAATGTTTGAGTATACAATTAAAGCTCAGTATTTCTATTATTTATTTGAGTCTTTTTTGCTAATCTTTCTTTATCAAGGGTGACAATAATTTCAGACCCCACTGTACTAACTCATCCTATATGTAGGACTCAGTGATTCCCTTGCATTGTAGGCACATCCATCATTCCTAGGACTGCCACTGTCCAATATTCACTTTACAGTCACACCACCCAGCCTCCCACTACACACAGAAAAGGGCAACGTTGCAATTCTAAACTGCCACAGCACAATGAGTCCACAACAATAGGCACTCGAGTTGGAGTTCTACTGATCGTCCTCTCGTCTACCCACTGCCTGTCTAAATGTGATTAGATGCTCCAGTGTCAACTGCTGTGGGAGGGAGAGGGATGAAGGGATGAGGGGGAGGGTGGGGCTGAGAGGTGCTTCAGAGGACCATTAGAAGACTCCTAACACTACGACCTGGATTCAAGTATTTGTTTTCTTTCAAAATACTTTTGAGCTTGTGATTGTGCCTGCCTGGATTGCTTGATGGGCGGGGTTGGCACTTATGGGACTATTCTATTGGCTCAATTGCCCCAGGCAAGCTCAATCAAGCACAGCTAAATAATATAAATACTATTTGAACCCAGGGTTAAACCCTCTGACCTGGACTCTATTTCAAGTGAAATAAGTGTTTGAACACAGCACTTAAACCATTTACTCCGTCACGGTGTTAATGTACTGTATATAAACGTATGGATCTATGTCCCTAGACTGGGAGCCCACACACTGAATTACATTCAGCCGTGGGCCGATTTTTCCTTGAGCGGATGGTCGCGGGGCCGGAACATAGTTACATATAATTTTTATGCTGCAAATTGACCGAAAGTTACAAACAGATATACTATTTGACAAAAACTGAATAATTTCAAAACTTGATTACATTGGGATAAGATCGCATATGCCTCTTTTATTTATGCGTGGGAATACTTGTGTTTACATTATTGGGCCTCAGAAAACTTGGGGGCCAAATAAAATCACCCGAAGGGCAAATTGACAATCACTTAGAAAAAAATATGTTGGCACAAGACGGAGGGAAAATTGGAGCATAACTAACAAAATTAGTTACAAAAAATGTATGCTTAATCCAGTATAAACTAATGTATAGAATTTCTTAAACAAAATACACAATTCACAAATGATATAGCACAACAGTCATGTCTTAAGTGTAAAACTAATAATGACTCAATAATCCATGCTTTTTGGCAATGCTCTAAAGTACGGAAATTGTGGGGGAGCTAGAATGTTGGCTTACTTTTAATCTGTCTGTCTGCATATTTCAAGACATGACATATGGGGGTCAAGTGAGATACCCAATGAACTGGAAGATTCTCTTCTCATCACTCAGCTTGAGAAAACCTTCACTTAACTTGGAAATCAATCAATATGCTATCATTAACACAATGGAAAAATCAAATGATTCATTATTAAAATATTGAAATAGCATGGGTGACCAAACAAATGTATACAATTTAAGGCCAAGTGGCAAACAATAATGCTGTTACACTCTGATCTGTTTCACCTGTCTTTGTGCTTGTCTCCACCCCCTCCAGGTGTCACCAATCTTTCCCATTATCCCTAGTGTATTTATATCTGTGTTCTCTGTTTGTCTGTTGCAAGTGCGTTTTGTGAAACCTACCAGCATTTTCCCCCTGTCTGTTTTAGTTCCTGTTTTCTAGTTTTTCCCAGTTTTGACCTTTCTTCCCTGACCCTGAGCCGGCCTACCATTCTGTACCTTGCCACATCTGGATTATTGACCTCTGCCTGCTCTGACCCTGAGACTGTCTGCCGTTCTGGACCTTTTGAACCCTATCTAGATTACTGACCTCTCCCTGGCCCTGACCTGTTGTTTTACCTGCCCCTGTATTAGTAATAAACTTTTGTTACTTCGACACTGTCTGCATCTGGGTCTTACCTGAAACGTGACAGAACGAACTGGCCGTGACTGACCCAGCAGACTCGGACCAGCTCCGCAACGCCATCTCCTCCCAAGGAGACACCATTGAAATGCTTGAGGAATTGCTTTGTGGTCTCATGGAAGGGTTCCAGACCTTGGCCGAACGCCATGACCAAGTGTTGAACACATTTCTGGAGCAATTCTGTGGGTTGTCTGTTAGGCAGCCTACCATGACGGTAACCTCCCAGCCCCTCAGTAACCGGGCTGTTAGCAGCGCCACATCCTCCCGTCACCCCGGTTTCCCGGGAACCCCACTTACCTCTCCTGGAATGGTTCGATGGAGAGTCGGGCACCTGTCGGGCGTTTCTCGCTCAGTGTTCCCTCATCATCGAGCTGCAACCCTCTTCCTTCCCCTCAGACCACTCTAAGATAGCGTACCTCATCACGCTGATGTCCGGGAGGGCTCTTGCCTGGGCTACGGCAGTATGGGAACAACAGTCGGCTGTATGTTTCAGTCTGGACGAGTTCATGGCGGAGGTAAGAAAGTTTGAGGCTCCATTGTCTGTGAGAGAGGCTGCCCGGAAGTTACTCCAGCTTTGGCAAGACTCCTACAGTGTGGCAGACTATGCGGTAGATTTCCACATGTTGGCAACTGAGAGTACCTGGAACCCGGAAGCGCTGTTTGACATGTTCCTGCATGGAGTATCGGAGGAAGTAAAGGACGAACTTGCAGCCTAGGAACCACCGAAGGATCTCGACTCGCTCATCGCCTTGACCATTCAGATCGATGGTCGACTACGGGAACGAAGGAAGGAGAGGAGTCGATTCCACCTTGCCTCTGAGGCATCCCGGAAGTCCCAGATGGCTCCGTTGCTGCGAGAACCAGAGTTCCTCCAAAGACTGCCGATTAACCTCTTCACGAGCCTATGCAACTAGGCAGAGCTAGCTGAACGGCTATACAGGCTTCACACTAAGAATTGGCTGTATTGCGGGACTACTGGTCATTTTGTCTCCACCTGTCCACTAAAGGACCAGGCTCACCGGTAGGAGCGAGTAGTTTGGTGGGCCAAACGGATAACTTTTCCTCTCCCCTTACTTGCACCCCTTTTCATGCCATTTTGCTGTGGGGGAACAATTCAAAATCTCTCTGGGTACTCATCGACTCTGGGGCCGATGAAAGATTTATGGACGCTACCCTGACTTCCGAGCTGGACATCCCCACTCAGCCCCTCTCCATTCCCATGGACGTTAGAGCGCTGGACGGGCGATCTATAGACTGCGTCACCCACAATACCAACCCCATCAACCTACGTGTGTCAGGGAACCACAGTTAGACGATTCAATTCATCCATCCTTCTGCCTCCCCCGCCGGCACAGGGTTCTTCTTTGTGGAGAAGAAGGACAAAACCATGCGCCTGTGCATCGACAACCAGGGTCTCATCGATATAACGGTGAAGATCCGCTACCCGCTACCCGCTACCACTCATCTCCTTGGCCTTTGAGCCACTCCAGGGGGCCACCGTGTTCTCCAAGCTGGACCTACGGAACACCTACCACCTGGTGAGGATACAGGAAGGGGACGAGTGTAAGACTGCCTTCAACACGGCCAGTGGTCAATATGTATCTGGTCATGACATTTGGCCTTACCAACGCCCCTGCTGTGTTCCAGACTCTGGTTAATGTTATTCTCTGCGACATGTTGAACCGGTTCGTCTTCGTCTACCTCGATGACATCCTTGTCTTCTCCCGCTCAGCCCAAGAACACGTGGCTTCCGTCTGGCCACTCTACCATAAAGGCCTGATTGGTGCAGTGCAGAGATGGTTGTCCATCTGGAAGGTTCTCCCGTCTCCACAGATGAACTCTGGGGCTCTGTCAGAGTGACCATCGGGTTCTTGGTCACCTCCCTGTACAAGGCCCTTCTCTCCCGATTGCTCAGTTTGGCCAGGTGGACAGCTCTAGGAAGAGTCCTGGTGGTTCAAAACTTATTCAATTTAAGAATGATGGAGGCCACTGTGTTCTTGGGAACCTTCAATGCCGCAGATATTTTTTGCTACGCTTCCCCAGATCTGTGCCTTGACACAATCCTGTCTCGGAGCTCTACGGACAATTCCTTCGACCTCATGGCTTGGTTTTTGCTCTGATATGCACTGTCAACTGTGGGACATTATATAGACAGGTGTGTGCCTTTCCAAATCATGGCCAATCAATTGCATTTACAACAAATGGACTCCAATCAAGTTGTAGAAACGTCTCAAGGATGATAAATGGAGACAGGATGCACATGAGCTCTATTTTGAGTCTCATAGCAAAGGGTCTGAATACCCTTTGCTATGTAAATCAGATATTAAAAAAAATAAGTATTACAAATTTGAAAAGAATTCAAACAAACTATTTCACTTTGTCTTTATGGGGTATTGTGTGTAGATTAATGAGGAAACTTGTTTATTTAATGCATTTTAGAATAAGGCTGTAATGTAGCAAAATGTGGAAAATGTCAAGGGGTCTGAATACTTTCCCGAATGCACTGTCTATACAGTACCAGTATAACGTTTGGACACACCTGTCCAGGGATTTCTTTATTTTACTATTTTCTACATTGTAGAATAATACTGAGAACATCAAAACTTTGCAATAACATATATGGAATCATCTAGTAACCAAAAAAGTGTTAAACAAATCAAAATACACTGCTCAAAAAATAAAGGGAACACTAAAATAACACATCCTAGATCAGAATGAATGAAATAATCTTATTAAATACTTTTTTCTTTACATAGTTGAATGTGCTGACAACAAAATCACACAAAAATAATCAATGGAAATCCAATTTATCAACCCATGGAGGTCTGGATTTGGAGTCACACTCAAAATTAAAGTGGAAAACCACACTACAGGCTGATCCAACTTTGATGTAATGTCCTTAAAACAAGTCAAAATGAGGCTCAGTAGTGTGTGTGGCCTCCACGTGCCTGTATGACCTCCCTACAATGCCTGGGCATGCTCCTGATGAGGTGGCGGATGGTCTCCTGAGGGATCTCCTCCCAGACCTGGACTAAAGCATCAGCCAACTCCTGGACAGTCTGTGGTGCAACATGGCGTTGGTGGATGGAGCGAGACATGATGTCACAGATGTGCTCAATTGGATTCAGGTCTGGGGAACGGGCGGGCCAGTCCATAGCATCAATGCCTTCCTCTTGCAGGAACTGCTGACACACTCCAGCCACATGAGGTCTAGCATTGTCTTGCATTAGGAGGGACCCAGGGCCAACCGCACCAGCATATGTTCTCCCAAGGGGTCTGAGGATCTCATCTCGGAACCTAATGGCAGTCAAGCTACCTCTGGCGAGCACATGGAGGGCTGTGCGGCCCCCCAAAGAAATGCCACCCCACACCATGACTGACCCACCGCCAAACCGGTCATGCTGGAGGATGTTGCAGGCAGCAGAATGTTCTCCACGGCGTCTCAAGACTCTGTCACGTCTGTCACATGTGCTCAGTGTGAACCTGCTTTCATCTGTGAAGAGCACAGGGCGCCAGTGGCGAATTTGCCAATCTTGGTGTTCTCTGGCAAATGCCAAACGTCCTGCACGGTGTTGGGCTGTAAGCACAACCCCCACCTGTGGACGTCGGACCCTCATACCACCCTCATGGAGTCTATTTCTGACCGTTTGAGCAGACACATGCACATTTGTGGCCTGCTGGAGGTCATTTTGCAGGGCTCTGGCAGTGCTCCTCCTGCTCCTCCTTGCACAAAGGCGGAAGTAACGGTCCTGCTGTTGGGTTGTTGCCCTCCTACGGCCTCCTCCACGTCTCCTGATGTACTGGCCTGTCTCCTGGTAGCGCCTCCATGCTCTGGACACTACGCTGACAGATACAGCAAACATTCTTGCCACAGCTCGCATTGATGTGCCATCCTGGATGAGCTGCACTAGCTGAGCCACTTGTGTGGGTTGTAGACTCCGTCTCATGCTACCACTAGAGTGAAAGCACCGCCAGCATTCAAAAGTGACCAAAACATCAGCCAGGAAGCATAGGAACTGAGAAGTGGTCTGTGGTCACCACCTGCAGAACCACTCCTTTGTTGGGGGTTGTCTTGCTAATTGCCTATAATTTCCACCTGTTGTCTATTCCATTTGCACAACAGCATGTGAAATTTATTGTCAATCAGTGTTGTTTCCTAAGTGTACAGTTTGATTTCACAGAAGTGTGATTGACTTGGAGTTACATTGTGCTGTTTAAGTGTTCCCTTTATTTTTTTGAGCAGTGTACATTAAAATGTATAGAAATGTGAAGGAGTGTTTATCATAGACAGGCATGCATCATCGTCATACAACTTAGTTTAACATTTGTCTAATGCTGGACGTATGCAATCATGGTTGTGCATATTACATTTACATTTAAGTCATTTAGCAGACGCTCTTATCCAGAGCGACTTACAAATTGGTGCATTCACCTTATGATATCCAGTGGAACAACCACTTTACAATAGTGCATCTAAATCTTTTAAGGGGGGGGGGGTTAGAAGGATTACTTTATCCTATCCTAGGTATTCCTTAAAGAGGTGGGGTTTCAGGTGTCTCCGGAAGGTGGTGATTGACTCCGCTGTCCTGGCATCGTGAGGGAGCTTGTTCCACCATTGGGGTGCCAGAGCAGCGAACAGTTTTGACTGGGCTGAGCGGGAACTGTGCTTCCTCAGAGGTAGGGGGGCCAGCAGGCCAGAGGTGGATGAACGCAGTGCCCTTGTTTGGGTGTAGGGCCTGATCAGAGCCTGAAGGTATGGAGGTGCCGTTCCCTTCACAGCTCCGTAGGCAATCACCATGGTCTTGTAGCGGATGCGAGCTTCAACTGGAAGCCAGTGGAGAGAGCGGAGGAGCGGGGTGACGTGAGAGAACTTGGGAAGGTTGAACACCAGACGGGCTGCGGCGTTCTGGATGAGTTGTAGGGGTTTAATGGCACAGGCAGGGAGCCCAGGCAACAGCGAGTTGCAGTAATCCAGACGGGAGATGACAAGTGCCTGGATTAGGACCTGCGCCGCTTCCTGTGTGAGGCAGGGTCGTACTCTGCGAATGTTGTAGAGCATGAACCTACAGGATCGGGTCACCGCCTTGATGTTAGTGGAGAACGACAGGGTGTTGTCCAGGATCACGCCAAGGTTCTTAGCACTCTGGGAGGAGGACACAAGGGAGTTGTCAACCGTGATGGCGAGATCATGGAACGGGCAGTCCTTCCCCGGGAGGAAGAGCAGCTCCGTCTTGCCGAGGTTCAGCTTGAGCTGGTGATCCGTCATCCACACTGATATGTCTGACAGACATGCAGAGATGCGATTCGCCGCCTGGTTATCAGAAGGGGGAAAGGAGAAGATTAATTGTGTGTCGTCTGCATAGCAATGATAGGAGAGACTATGTGAGGATATGACAGAACCAAGTGACTTGGTGTATAGCGAGAATAGGAGAGGGCCTAGAACAGAGCCCTGGGGGACCCCAGTGGTGAGAGCGCATGGTGCGGAGACAGATTCTCGCCACGCCACCTGGTAGGAGCGACCTGTCAGGTAGGACGCAATCCAAGCGTTGGCCGCGCCGGAGATGCCCAACTCGGAGAGGCATATGATTTGTATTGGACCATTCTCATACATAGAAGGGTAAGTAAACAGAGATGAATTCAGTTCTAGCCTTTCCACTCCTAAGCCTTTTCTCTTGGTTCATAACATTTACTGTACATTTAACACATCTATATGTTTACTGTAAATGTATGATATGTTTTATATTTATTTTAAACTACTGACATGGGAATATTAAGTAGGCAGTGATTAACATTACTCAAGCCTGTTCAAGCCTTTTCTCTTTTGATTTATAACATTTCATGTACATTTAACCTTCTCTGTGTGAGGCCATAATGTACTTTTCTTCATAATGGGAGTTTTCCTGTATAGAAGGTAATGGAAAAACATTAAAGAAATGGTTCCTCTGTGGTCGATGTGTAATTATTTTTAACCCGAGGGTAATTTATTTCCTTTGCTATTTCCCTGCTTTAATAACTGATCCTTTGATAGTTTCCTAGTCTCCACTACCTGGCACTGATGTCAGCTCAACCATAGGTCTCCATGCAACGTTGAGAATAGAATGGTAAACTAAGTCCTACTAAGCACTCAAGAAAAGTATTTTAGAAATCAAGCAAAATAATGATTTGCTTCCACTGGTCCTGTGGTCCTTGTTAAGGTCAACGGCATTATGAAGTTTACCCAGTACCAGGACATTTTAGCCAAAAACCTGGTTGCCTATGCCAGGAGGCTGAAACTTGGTGGCATGTGGATCTTCCAGCAAGACAATAACCCCAAGCACACATCAACATCCAAAAAGAAATGGTTGAGGTCATTTCAATTTAAAAGGACCCAGGAGGACTAACATGTGAAGTTTATAGGATCATATCAAATTTGGTGTCAAATGACAGCTAAGAGTCCATATTTTGGGGAAATTAAGGTATAGATACATTGGAAGAAGCAAAGGCTTTGATTTCTGGTCACACAGATGGAAAAGGGGTCTTAAAAAACATATACTAGAAAAAGTCTTAAGATATTACAAATACATAAATACAGAATTATGTTGAAAAATACAATACTGTTGAAGTAAAGGCCACTGCCAACTAATATCAACATTTATACTAAGTTTTGCAGAAATTATTTGCAATATTTTGTTGTGACTTTACTTTCATTAATCTGATGACTGTTATTTATTGAATCAACTAACTGTGTTTAATTGTTACCCTATTAAATGAGTCATGTAACAATTAACTCATTAGCAATTTGGGGCACCTAGAGAGCGGTTGTTTAACCTGTTGTCCTCTGATAGACCACTTACCAAAGGCGCTAATGTTTTTCAGCCAGGGGCTGCAAAGACATCATTCAGCTTTTTCCCGCCTTCTGAGAGCCAATGGGAGCCGTAGGAAGTGTCACGTTACAGCAGAGATCCTAAGTTTTCAATAAAGAGAGTCAAGAAGCACAAGAAGTTGTCAGACAGGCCACTTCCTGTAAGGAATCTTCTCAGGTTTTTGCCTGCCATATGAGTTCTGTTATCCTCTTGAGGATACCGTAGGATAGGGGGCGCCACAGCGCATTTTGAAAAAAAATCGTTCCCATTTTCAACGGCCTACTAATCAAACTCAGAAGATAGGGCATGCATATACTTATTATATATGGATAGAAAACACTCTAAAGTTTCTAAAACTGTTTGAATGGTGTCTGTGAGTATAACAGAACTCAAATGGCAGTCAAAACCCCGAGACCGATTGAAACAGGAAGTGGAATTCTGAATTGTGGACTTGACTTCTCATCTTTCCTTATTAATCACACCGTTAACCATGGTTCAGTGAGCACTTCCTATTGCTTCCACTAGATGTCGCCAGTCCTTTCACAGTGGTTTGAGCCTTATAGAGTCAAAACTCAGTGAATGACACGAGTTTGAAATTGGTCACAGGGGATGGGCCATCACCATTATGACGCCGGCGGCCATGTCTGCCCCCACCTTTGGATACGGTTTTAAAGGCCATGACATCATCCCCCTCGAATCTTATTGGCTCTCTTGGTGTTAGAGGCCCTGAAGATTTATTTTATACAACGTTTGACATGTTTGAACGAACCTACATGCGCGAGCATTGCATTTATTATGAACTTCAGAGCTGCGCTTGGAGAGAGCCATAGGACGCGCTACCAACATCAGGCTAATGGAACGTGAAGTATGGACTTTTTGACCGAAAATACATCTGTTGTGGACCTGGGATGCTTTCTGATGAAGACAACTAAAGGTAGGCGATTATTGACAATATTATAGAAGATAAGACGTGACATGAGATTCTTTCCAAGATGGCGCCGAGCTCTGTATATTAGCTAATTTTCTGAGTATCGCATCTCCTTTTATCGCAAAGTGTGATTACCCAGTAAAGTTAATTTAAAATCTGGTATGACGGGTGTTCTCAAGAGATATTCATCTATAAATGTTAGATTGACAATATACATGTAAAAAATTGTTATAGTATAGTAATTTAGGGAAATGTAGCATTATTTACCGGGACGCTTTTGAGGGGAAATTATGTAGTCAACGTCAGACAGAGATGTAAAATGCTGTTTTTATATATAAATATGACCTTTATTGAACAAAAGAATGCATGCATTGTATAACATGATGTCCTAGGGGTGCCATCTGATGAAGTTTGTAAAAGGTTAGTGCTGCATTTAGCTGTTTTTTGATTATATGTGATGCAAGTGGTTGGTCGGAAAATGGCTATGAAGCTGCTTTTTACGATGGACTCATCTAATATAATCTAATGATTTGCTTTTCCTGTAAAACCTTTTTGAAATCGGACGACGTGGGTCGATTCAGGAGAGGTGTATCTATAAAAAAAAAATATATATATAAAAAAAAATAAAAAAAAATAATGATATTTTTTTAATGCTAATTGGCGATATGATTTTTCGCTGGATTTTGATCCCGCTAACGGGATCAGACGCTGAAGAGGTGTTAAACTCATAGACACCATTCAAACAGTTTTAGAAACTTTAGGGTCTTTTCTATCCAAAGCCAATAATTATATGCATATTCTAGTTTCTGGGCAGTAGTAATAACCAGATTAAAGCGGGTACGTTTTTTATCCGGCCGTGCAAATACTGCCCCCTACCCCCAACAGGTTAATTATTTATTTACTAGCTAACTAAATAATAACACAGAATAAACATGCACATTTAATACATGAGAAAAGGACTGACACAATATGGTAGCTTTTTATTCAATGACATGGAGAGGGAGAGAGAAAGAGAGAGAAAGACACTTTTCGTTGATACATTTTAGAAACTATTCTCACAGTAATCATATGCTTTGCACACTAACCTCCGCCCATTTGAAGTAAGAAATCATGAATGTATTTACGTGTGACTGCCTTCGTTCGCCGTTTATCCCTGTCGGAACCAGCCCTCCTTAGGTTGTAGGTTGTTGCCCTTTCGGCGGCATGCTTGTATGGCTCTGATTGTCTGAAAGGGGTCTCCCCTTTCCTGTCTTCTAACGTTGTTCACTCTGAAAGATGCTCCTTAGAAGATAGGCTAGCCAGCCGTGTCAATGGTTCCCATTGGTGATGAGAGTAGTAGGATACGGTGATTTGAGAAGAGTAGTAGGATAGTTCCACTTAACCTGTTTAGGATAGGGGGCAGTATTGACACGGCTGGATAAAAAACATACCCGATTTAATCTGGTTACCACTCCTACCCAGTAACTAGAATATGCATATACTTATTACATATGGATAGAAAACACCCTAAATTTTCTAAAACTGTTTGAATGGTGTCTGTGAGTATAACAGAACTCAAATGGCAGGTCAAAACCTGAGAGATTCCTTTACAGGAAGTGGCCTTCTGACCATTTCTTGAACTTCTTTTCCATCTCTATCATTTACTAAGGATCTCTGCTCTAACGTGACACTTCCCACGTCGTCCATAGGCGCTCAGAGCCCGGGAAAAAACAGAATGTCGTCATTCCAGCCCCAGGCTGAAACACATTATCGCCTTTCTCAAGTGGCCGATCAAGGGACACTGGGCTTATGCGCATGACCCCGACCGCCCCCGCCTTTGGGATTTTTTCCTCTGTTTGCCGAAAAGGAGATTCCCTGTCGGAATATTATCGCTTTTCTACGAGAAAAATGTCGTAAAAATTGATTTTAAACAGCGGTTGACATGCTTCGAAGTACGGTAATGGAATATTTAGAATTTTATTGTCACGAATTGCGCCATGCGCGTGACACTTCTTTACTATTTCGGATAGTGTCTGGAACGCACGAACAAAACGCCGCTATTCGGATATAACGATGGATTATTTTGGACCAAACCAACATTTGTTATTGAAGTAGCAGTCCTGGGTGTGCATTCTGACGAAGACAACAAAAGGTAATCAAACTTTTATAATAGTAAATATGATTATGGTGAGTGCTAAACTTGCCGGGTGTCTAAATAGCGAGCCCGTGATGCCTGGGCTATGTACTTAGAATATTGCAAAATGTGCTTTCACCAAAAAGCTATTTTAAAATCGGACATATCGAGTGCATAGAGGAGGTCTGTATCTATAATTCTTAAAATAATTGTTATGCTTTTTGTGAACGTTTATCGTGAGTAATTTAGTAAAATGTTAGCGAATTCCCCGGAAGTTTGCGGGGGGTATGCTAGTTCTGAACGTCACATGCTAATGTAAAAAGCTGGTTTTTGATATAAATATGAACTTGATTGAACAAAACATGCATGTATTGTATAACATAATGTCCTAGGGTTGTCATCTGATGAAGATCATCAAAGGTGAGTGCTGCATTTAGCTGTCTTCTGGGTTTTGGTGACATTATATGCTGGCTTGAAAAATGGGTGTCTGATTATTTCTGGCTTGGTACTCTGCTGACATAATCTAATGTTTTGCTTTCGTTGTAAAGCCTTTTTGAAATCGGACAGTGTGGTTAGATTAACGAGAGTCTTGTCTTTAAATGGCTGTAAAATAGTCATATGTTTGAGAAATTGAAGTAATAGGATTTTTAAGATCGAGTGCATAGAGGAGGTCTGTATCTATAATTCTTAAAATAATTGTTATGCTTTTTGTGAACGTTTATCGTGAGTAATTTAGTAAAATGTTAGCGAATTCCCCGGAAGTTTGCGGGGGGTATGCTAGTTCTGAACGTCACATGCTAATGTAAAAAGCTGGTTTTTGATATAAATATGAACTTGATTGAACAAAACATGCATGTATTGTATAACATAATGTCCTAGGGTTGTCATCTGATGAAGATCATCAAAGGTGAGTGCTGCATTTAGCTGTCTTCTGGGTTTTGGTGACATTATATGCTGGCTTGAAAAATGGGTGTCTGATTATTTCTGGCTTGGTACTCTGCTGACATAATCTAATGTTTTGCTTTCGTTGTAAAGCCTTTTTGAAATCGGACAGTGTGGTTAGATTAACGAGAGTCTTGTCTTTAAATGGCTGTAAAATAGTCATATGTTTGAGAAATTGAAGTAATAGGATTTTTAAGCGTCCCACCTAGCCCATAGAGGTTAACTGCACCTCAGATTGCAGCCCAAATAAAGTCTTCACAGTGTTCAAGTAACAGACACATCTCAACATCATTTGTTCAGAGGAAAAGTGCTTCAAAGAAACCTCTACTAAATGACACCAAAAAAAAGAAGAGACTTGCTTGGGCCAAGAAACATGAGCAATGGACTTTAGACCAGTGGAAATTAGATTTGTTTCTTCGCCCAAGCAGATTCTGTCCTTGAGTGCAAATTTTAGATTTTTGGTTCCAACCGCAGTGTCATTGTGAGACGCAGAGTAGGTGAACAGATGCTCTCCGCATGCGTGGTTCCCACCTTGAAGCATGGAGGAGGAGGTGTGATGGTGTTGGGGTACTTTGCTGGTGACACTGTCAGTGATTTAAGGCACACTTAACCAGCATGGCTACTACAGCATTCTGCAGCAATACGCCATCCCATCTTTTTTGCGCTTTGTGGGACTATGTATTTTTCAACAGGACAATGTCAATTTGACTGAGAAGGAGAGTGATGGAGTGCTGTATCAGATGACCTGGCCTCCACAATCACCTCACCTCAACCCAAATGAGATGGTTTAGGATGAATTGGACCGCAGATTGAAGGAAAAGCAGCCACAAATGAACTTTTAGCAACGCACACCTGTTAATTGAATTGCATTACAGGTGACTACCTCATCAAGCTCGTTGAGAGAATGCCAATATTTTGCAAAGCTGTCATCAAGGCAAAGGGTGACTTCTTTGAAGAATCTCAAATATATGAACACTTTTTTGGTTACTACATGATTCCATGTGTGTTATTTCATAGTTTTGATGTCTTCACTATTATTCTACAATAAAAATTAAAAAAAATTAAGAAAAACCCTTGAATGAGTAGGTGTGTCCAAATGTTTGACTGGCTCTGTATATGTTATTCTTTTTGCATTTTGTATTTGTATTTTTATACAGTCTTTTTTGCTAATCTTTTTCAAGGGATCTAATCATTTTGGACCCCACTGTATCTATCCATTGGCCTGATGCACGGTGCAGAGAGACACAATAGTATTTTTCTCATTGGCGGAGCTTGAAGAAACCCACCATATGCTTATTTAACCAATCACCTGGGCCACATTAAATCATCTCCGGGCGGTGGTCACACACATGAACGCACACACACAATCCCCACACACTAGTAAGCAAAACATTTAATAATCTCTGGCTGGGCTATTGATTCTTTCACTGCTGTGGTCCAGAGGCTCTGACTGGCCTGCCTGTGGCACACACACACACTCTAATCGGCCCTACCCTGTGTGTAACACACACTCAGTACACAGGATGTGGTGTTCAAAAAACAACCCTGGGCAGGGATTAAAATCCCTGCATACTCACTATTGATTTTAGCCTCCCCACCCATTTTCCCTTTTGCTGGGTTTTTTAATCTGCTATCCGAAGGGAAAACACAGATTAACAAGAGAATTGCATCTAAAAAGGCAGGGGGGAAAGAAATGAGGAGAGAAAATATGACATTAGTCAAAAGGAGTAATTCGTTGTTTTGGGAGATGGGGCTTTCTCCCTTGTTTGCAGTATAGGGGTTGGAGCAGGCTGCCTCATGGAAACATGGACAAAACACTGACCAAACAACAACAACTACACAAATCTCTCCTCAACAAGATAGTATTCCCACTCTGGCCAGTCCTTAATTGTTACAGAATCCCTTTCTCCGAGGCTCCACTCTCCATTGTCAGGGGGTGTAATTGAGCAAATGTTAATAATATTTGAAGCAGGCGTGTGGCGGGTTGGTGGGCACAGGGCCGAGCGGGTGTCCCAGAGCAGGCGTATGATTTCCCCTTCGGCTGATGGCAGGAGATAGGCCCTCCCAATATGGGTTGGCATTGCCTTGACAACCTTGCCGTCGGGAGTACTGCTCTAAACACTAATTAGGATGACTTTAGGATAGAGAGAGGGAGAAAGAGGGATGGAGGGGGGAGTAGGGGAAAGAGAGAGAGAGAGTCAGAGAGAAGGAGAGGATAGAGAGGTAGAGAGAGAGTGATGGAGGGAGGGAGGAGGAGAGAGGGGACTGGGGAGGGAGAAGGAGAATGAAGGGGGGGAGTGCAACTCAAACACTGCTACTCAAACCTGTTCAGGGAATCATTCTAAGGAAGGAAACACAGATTGCCCATAAAGGTACAGTATATACAGTTGAAGTTGGAAGTTTACATACACCTTAACCAAACACATTTAAATTCAGTTTTTCACAATTCCTGACATGTAATCCGAGTAAAAATACCCTGCTTATGTCAGTTAGGATCACCACTTTATTTTTAGAATGTGAAATGTCCAAAAAATACTACAGAGAATGATTTATTTCAGCTTTTATTTCTTTCATCACATTCCCAGTCGGTCAGAAGTTTACATGCACTCAATTAGTATTTGGTAGCATTGCCTTTAAATTGTTTAACTTGGGTCAAACGTTTCGGGTAGCCTTCCACAAGCTTCCCACAACAAGTTGGGGGAATTTTGGCCCATTCCTTCTGACAGAGCTGGTGTAACTGAGTCAGGTTGGTAGGCCTCCTTCGTCCCACACACTTTTTCAGTTCTGCCTACAAATTGTCTACAGGAAAGAGATCAGAGTTTTGTGATGGCCACTCCAATGCCATGAATTTGTTGCCCTTTGCCACAACTTTGGAAGTATGCTTGGGGTCATTGTCCATTTGGAAGACCCATTTGCAACCAAGCTTTAACTTCCTGACTGATGTCTTGAGATGTTGCTTCAATATATCCACATCATTTTCCTACCTCGTGATGCCATCTATTTTGGGATTTCTCCAAAAAGTACAATCTTTGTCCCCATGTGTAGATGCAAACCGTAGTCTTGCATTTTTATGGTGGTTTTGGAGCAGTGACTTCTTCCTTGCTGAGCGGCCTTTCGGGTTATGTCAATATAGGACACGTTTTACTGTGGGTATAGATACTTTTGTACCTGTTTCCTCCAGCATCATCACAAGGTCCTTTGCTGTTTGTTCTGGGATTGATTTGCACTTTTCGCACCAAAGTATGTTCATCTCTAGGAGACAGAACGCGTCTCCTTCCTGAGCAGTATGATGGCTGCGTGGTCCCATGGTGTTTATACTTGTGTACTATTTGTACAGATGAACTTGGTACCTTCAGGCATTTGGAAATTGCTCCCAAGGATGAACCAGACTTGTGGAGGCCTACACATATTTTTCTGAGGTCTTTGCTGATTTCTTTAGATTTTCCCATGATGTCAAGCAAAGAGACACTGAGTTTGAAGGTAGGCCTTGAAATACATCCACAGGTACACCTCCAATTGACTCAAATCATGTCAATTAGCCTATCAGAATATTCTAAATCCATGACATAATTTTCTGGAATTTTCCAAGCTGTTAAAGCCACAGTCAATTTCGTGTATGTAAACTTCTGACCCACTGGAATTGTGATACAATGAATTGTAAGTGAAATAATCTGTCTGTAAACAATTGTTGGAAAAATTACGTGTCATGGACAAAGTAGATGTCCTAACCGACCTGCCAAAACTATAGTCTGTTAACAAGAAATTTGTGGAGTTTTAATGACTCCAACCTAAGTGTATGCAAACTTCCGACTTCAACTGTACATTCCTCGGTTTAACATGGATTGGGTGGTATACTTTAGAGCAGGGAAATTCAACTCCTACCCTAAGAGGTCTTGAGCCTGCTAGTTTTCTGTTCTATGTGATACTTGGTGTCCCAGGTCTAAATCAGTCCGTGATTAGAGTGAAACAATGGGGAAAAAAGCAGTGGAACTTGTTTCGAGGTCAACAGTTGAGTTTGAGGGCTGTGGAATGGAATGGAGTGGAATGGAAAAAATACTTTTTAATTTTTATTTGCATGACATCTGTATGTTGTCTGCTTGAGTTCTGTCTTCACCCGCCATAGAGTCAGAGCTGCTCAGCTGCAGGTAATGTGGAGTTCACATAGGAGTGACTCAATGTACTCACGTGGTCGGAACATACACATGCGTGTGACGCACATACACTTGTGTACACACACACACACAAACACACACTCAAACACTGGCTCTAAGGCGCTACCATACATGAGTAGTTTGACAACTGACAGGCTTGGGCTCTGGGACTATAGCAGCCAGATTGTCCAAGATTGAAATTGGACATCTAACCATGTCCTGAGAACGTCGGGAAATGACTTCAACACCGGCCACTTGGGGCAACAGTGAGTACTATCACCATCAAGTAGGCTTGGGTGTTATGGATGGGGGTAATCCCATGACTCTGGATCAGAAGGTTGTGTGTTCGATCCCAGTAGTGGACACAGTTTTTTTTATCCCAAACCTTAACCCTTACCTTGACCATTTGGAATGAGTGCCTAAACATTATGTTGTAACCCTATCCCAATCCTTAACCCTTACCTTAATGAGTGCCTAAACATTATGTTGTAACACTATCCCAATCCTTAACCCTTACCTTAATGAGTGCCTAAACATTATGTTGTAACCCTATCCCAATCCTTAACCCTTACCTTCATGAGTGCCTAAATATTATGTTGTAACCCTATCCCAATCCTTAACCCTTACCTTCATGAGTGCCTAAACTTGGAACAATACAGAGCAGCAGGAGCAACAAAAACACTTCGATGTTTGGAGCAACTTTGAAATTTGACATTTGGAGAAGTTGATGAATGTCTAATTCTGCAGTGAGACTGTGAGAGCTTGTTGACTGTAGAGTACACATGTATAAACGGTTGTACTTCTCCCCATCTCTCTCTGACAGTCTGAGGGCAGCTGCTGTGCTGTGCTGCGCTGGTCTCGTCAGTCGAGCCAAACCACTGTTCAAGCTTCTCCTTGCTGCTGGGGTCCCTCTTTGGGCTAGCCTTGGACAGATGTTGCGGAGGAGTGTGTGTGTGTGTTTCTGTGAATGTAGGTGAGGCTGAAGGGGGATGTGGGTGTGCGTGTGTGTGTGTGTTAGTGAATTCATGTGTGTGTGCTTGTGTGTGTAGAGCTGGCAGAGAGAGGCAGGCCAAGATGGGCCAGTTCTGCTCTGGGCCGCTGGGCTCTACACACACATCACATCTGTTCTCCACTCTGTAAGCCAGCTCCTCTGTTCCTCTGTGTCCTCCACCTCTCCACCCTTCTGTAAATAATACCCTTCATTATCTGCTAACAGCTCTCAACAGAGGGTTTGGTTAAAATATACATATTTTACAATACATACAGTAGGTTAAATGTAGACAATTAACTGTATGTTTTCACCTTGTCAAGATACTGTAGGCTATGCACGTACAATAACACAGATTATTCCATTGGTAGTTCATTAGATATTGGGTCTATCTACGCAATGTCAAGTATAACCCAGTGTTGTCGTCAATTCAATTTTAGATTTAGGTCCATCCAATCAGGCAAAGTATATGTTCTTTGGTCTGGAAAATAAGACTGCATTGCTAGCTGGCCAAGACTGTTTGAAGAGTTTTCAGCTTTGCTTTCCGCTTTCTGTCTGCAGACGATACCTATGGCCAGTACTCCACGAACCTAGAAGGACCTCAGGTTTCTTTGAGGCTGCAACATTCTCCCACAGCAAACATAATAAATAGTTAAGTTGTGGATACATTTTAATGTAGCTACATTAGGTTTTCACAAGGGTTCAACATTAATATTTAATTATCCCTTCAAATGTGAAATATACATTTTCTGCTCAGGCATGTGTGAATTTCATGTCAGAAGATTTGGTGGGGTGAATCTTACACTAACAATACACTATTGATGTAATTGCCCATGTATAAGAGTGATGGGAAACGCATGTATCTGTGTTTGGAGAGCGTAATGTACAAGTCAACGTCATGAAAGAGTGCACCCATGGAAGAAATTAGGAAATGGTTGGGTGGAGGTTGTGTGGGTGAATGTGCGTGCCCGCCTCCTTGTGTGTGTGTGTTTATGTGTTACGCTATGCTTTGTGTGCTGCTCTACACTACTCTTCTACGCCGAGTGGTAAGGGCGAGAAGAGAGCAGTGCGCTTGCCGCTCCGGGTGACCAGGGGTCAGGTTCATTTGTAAGCTGTCAAACAGAGCCACTCGGACGCAGGTCCAGAGCCGCTTTAGGGGCAGAGAGAGAGGCTGTATCCCAAATAGCATCCTATTCCTTAGGGCTACCCATAAGGCTCTGGTCGAAAGTAGTGCCCTATAAAGGGAATATGGTGCAATTTGGGACGCAGGCAGAGGCTGGATAGAGCCAACCCTCCCAGGGAATGGATTTTGTTTGATGTTCAGTAGGGGAAAAAGAAAGAGCGATCAATGGGAGGGATAAAGGGAAATCAACACTTTGAGAGAAGAGAGAAAAGAAGAGAAAACATAGCCCCAGCTAATGGCTGTTAGGTAAATACGTCTTTGAGGCTTTTTGCTGAATCAGAGGCTGGCTGTGTGTGTGAACAGTGCTTTTGGCGCTAACGTTCACTACTAGCTAATATTCATGACACCAAGTCAAGATCTTTCATTATCTACTCTCTCTGTGAAACTAAGCTGAGTGATTGTTGAACACAAAGGGAATGGGTAACATGGATCCAGTTAAAAATGAAAGGCTAGATATATGCTTTATAGTAAGCTACCCAGGAAAAGGCAAAAAGGGAAAAATTGGCATATTAATAAACAGTGAATTCGGAATTTTGATAGGTTACAGCCTTGTTGTAAAATTGATAGTTTTTCCCCATCATTTATCTACACACAATACCCCATGATGACAAAACAAAAACAGGTTCGTAGAAATGTTTGCTAATATAAAAGTTAAGTATTCAGACCCTTTACTCAGTACTTTGATGAAGCACCTTTGGCAGCGATTACAGCCTCAAATCTTCTTGGGTATGAAGCTACAAGCTTGGCACACCTGTATTTGGGGAGTTTCTCCCATTCTTCTCTGCAGATCCCGTCAAGCTCTGTCAGGTTGGATGGGGAGCATTGCTGCACAGCTATTTTCAGGTCTATTCAGAGATGTTCGATTGGGTTCAATTCCGGACTCTGGATGGGCCACTCAAGGACATTCAGAGACTTGTCCCGAAGACACTCCTGTGTTTTCTTGGCTGTGTGCTTAGGGTCATTGTCCTGTTGGAAGGTGAACTTTTGCCCCAGTCTGAGGTCCTGAGTGCTCTGGAGCAGGTTTTCATCATAGATCTCTCTGTACTTTGCTGTGTTCATCTTTGCCTCGATCGTGAATAGTCTCCCAGTCTTTGCCGTTGAAAAACATCCCCACAGCATGATGCTGCCACCACCATGCTTCACCGTAGGGATGGTGCCAGGTTTCCTCCAGACGTGACGCTAGGGATTCAGGCCAAAGAGTTCAATATTCGTTTCATCAGACCAGAGAACCTTGTTTCTCATGGTCTGAGAGTTTTAGGTGCCTTTTGGCAAACACCAAGCGGGCTGTCATGTGCCTTTTACTGAGGAGTGGCTTCCATCTGGCCACTATACCATAAAGGCCTGATTGGTGGAGTGCTGCAGAGATGGTTGTCCTTCTGGGAAGTTCTCCCATCTCCACAGAGGAACTCTAGAACTCTGTCAGAGTGACCATCGGGTTCTCGGTCACCTGCCTGACCAAGGCTTTTCTCCCCTGATTGCTCAGTTTGGCCAGGCAGCCAGCTCTAGGAAGAGTCTTGGTGGTTCCAAATTTCTTCCATTTAAGAATGGTGGAGGCCACTGTGTTCTTGGGGACCTTCAATGCTGCAAACATTTTTTGGTACCCTTTCCCAGATCTGTGCCTTGACATAATCCTGTCCCGGAGCTGTACGAACAATTCCTTCGACCTCATGTCTTGGATTTTTGCCCTGACTGCACTGTCAACTGTGGGACCTTATATTGACAGGTGTGTGCCTTTCCCAATCATGTGCAATCATTTGAATTTACCACAGGTGGACTCCAATCAAGTTGTAGAAACATCTCAAGGATGATTAATGGAAACAGGAAGCACTGGAGCTTAATTTCGAGTCTCATAGCAAAGGGTCTGAATACTTATGTAAATCAGGTATTTCTGTATTACACCCCCCCCCCCCATTATGGGATATTGTGTGTAGATGTTTTATTTAATCCATTTTACAATAAGGCTGTATTGTAACAAAATGTGAAAAAAGTCAAGGGGTCTGAATACTTTCCGAAGGTACCGAAGGTATGTAGCCTGAGAAATACATGTTATGAAATCAATAACTTGCTAACATCAGATACCATTAAAATATTGGCCAACTCTGAGACACACTTAAATAACTAATTTCATAATACAGCAGTAGCAATACAGGGATATAACATCTACAGAAGAGACAGGAATGTCTATGGGGAAGGTGTTGCTATATATGGTCAGAGCCACTTTCCTGGAAAGGGTAGAGAGCATCTCATGTCTAATGATGTTGTGGTTGCAAATTCACCTGCCTCATCTAAAACCTCTTCTTTGGAGTGCTACTGCTCCTAATTTAACAATTTTATTTGTATTTGCAGATGGCATACAAGTTTGATATTAAGGCACATGAAAGGTCACATGTTCGAGAAGACATTTCTAGCCAAAAACGCATTTTGATAAAAAACATTTTTTATGTTCAAACAGCTTTCCTGTGAAGTTGTGACTTGCGACGTAAGCCTAGTTTCCTGAATCGGGTCACATGTAGACTGGTTCTCATCAAGCTGCCTGATCAAGAGGAAGCTGCTCACTATAACCAGTGCCTGTAATCTAGTTCAGGTTATTAATCAACCTACCACAGTGTTTCACATAAAATAAAATCTGATTTTGTTGCACTGAGTACAACTGGTGTCGATTTTACCATACATCTTTACATTTACATTTTAGTCATTTAGCAGACGCTCTTATCCAGAGCGACTTACAAATTGGTGCATTCACCTATAATATCCAGTGGAACAACCACTTTACAATAGTGCATCTAAATCTTTTAAGGGGGGGGATTAGAAGGATTACCTTATCCTATCCCAGGTATTCCTTGAAGAGGTGGGGTTTCAGGTGTCTCCGGAAGGTGGTGATTGACTCCGCTGTCCTGGCGTCGTGAGGGAGCTTGTTCCACCATTGGGGTGCCAGAGCAGCGAACAGTTTTGACTGGGCTGAGCGGGAACTGTGCTTCCTCAGAGGTAGGGAGGCGAGCAGGCCAGAGGTGGATGAACGGAGTGCCCTTGTTTGGGTGTAGGGCCTGATCAGAGCCTGAAGGTACGGAGGTGCCGTTCCCCTCACAGCTCCGTAGGCAAGCACCATGGTCTTGTAGCGGATGCGAGCTTCGACTGGAAGCCAGTGGAGAGAGCGGAGGAGCGGGGTGACGTGAGAGAACTTGGGAAGGTTGAACACCAGACGGGCTGCGGCGTTCTGGATGAGTTGTAGGGGTTTAATGGCACAGGCAGGGAGCCCAGCCAACAGCGAGTTGCAGTAATCCAGACGGGAGATGAGCCGTTCCCAATAATGCAAAGAAAAGAAAATACACAAGAATGGAGCTACAGTATATACAGGGAGTAGCAGTACCAGATCAATGTGCAGGAGTACAAGGTTTGAGGTTAATATGCACATAGCAGGGTAAAGTGAATAGACATCAGGATCGATAATAATAAGAGAAAAATAAAAGCAGAATAGCAACAGCAAATTATGAGTGTAGAAAAGTGTGTGTGTGTGTGTTTGTGTTGTTTTGGTATGCATGTGTGCCGTGTGTGTGTATGTGAATGTGGTTGTGTTTTGTGTGGGAGTGTCAATGTAGTGTGTGGGAGTGAGTGTGTGTATATAGTGTGTATATAGACACCGAGTATACAATACATTAAGAACACCTGCTTTTTCCATGACATACACTGACCAGGTGAATCCAGGAGAAAGCTATGATCCTTTATTGATGAAGGGGAGGAGACAGGTTAAAGAAGGATTTTTAAAGCTCCATATAATTGAGACATGGATTGTGTATGTGTGCCATTCAGAAGGTGAATGGACAAGACAAGACAAAACATTTAATTGACTTTAAACAGGGTGTGGTAGTAGATGCCAGCGCAGTTGGGTTTTTCACGCTTTACAGTTTCGTGTGTATCAAGAATGATAATCTTCTCTCATGCTTGCTCAAATGCTAGGCATAGGTCCTTTTACTGCAATGTTCAAATGTACAATAATATATCTGAAACGCATCCATACACATCAGCAACCATCATTTTATATAGCTTAATAACTCAAGACAGATATTGGTCTCCACTAGGCTATGACATACAAGTGTCAAGTGTATCATAAGGTCAACATTGAGTTGAATTGTTACCTGGGGTGGTCTAGCGTTTATGGCTGCTGCCTTCAGAGCACACATATAGGCCTACTTTCTCGGTGTGGGTTCTTGTGGATCTTGATAAGAATTAACCATACCAGACACTTTTGATAACAGAAATAGGAAACAAATAAAATAATAACAGTAGGCCACACCAACATTAGTTTCCATTCATGTCGGGTAAATTACCACAGTAGATATGTCATGGTAAACAATGAAATACTTTATTTCTATTGTACAGAATGCTTGTCAAATAGATAAAATCACCCTTAGTCTGTTCAAAAATGAGTAATTTGTTCCGATTACAATGTCAACCAAATGGTGAACAAACGTAGCTTGAAAGACTTTGGTTGCAAACAGGACTTGGGGTAACACCGACATCATATTTTAGGGAGCGGTAATGAGGTGACCAATAATGGTTGCAATAGAGATCAGCTGTGCGGGTGAATTTAGCACGTATTGATGGTTTAACGAGACATTAGCTGGCAATAATCTAGTGCCATTGATAGTTGCAATAGGTTCCTTGTTATTTGATTATATTCCAATAGGCTACATTCTGTTGGCTACCCGTTAGCCTATCCATAGTCACATAAAGAAAGTTGTGAAAACCAATAACTGTCTAATGTGTTTTCCTAGCTGAGTTGTTGAGCTGATTTGGGCCATCAGTTGATTGACCGAGGTAGGTCTACCGTAGAACAATACACTTTACTCCAGTGTGGATGTTAGTCCAAGTTTTGTAGTTAGGCTATGTATAATTTGTTAACCTGTTGGGGGTAGGGGGCAGTATTGACACGGCCGGATAAAAAACGATTTTAAACAGCGGTTGACATGCTTCGAAGTACGGTAATGGAATATTTAGAAATCTTTTGTCACGAAATGCGCCATGCTCGTGACCCTTATTTACACTTCGGATAGTGTCTTGAACGCACGAACAAAACGCCGCTATTTGGATATAACAATGGATTATTTTGAACCAAACCAACATTTGTTATTGAATTAGCAGTCCTGGGAGTGCATTCTGACGAAGAACACCAAAGGTAATCAAACTTTTGTAATAGTAAATCGGAGTTTGGTCAGGGCTAAACTTGGTGGGTGTCTAAATAGCTAGCCGTGATGGCTGGGCTATCTACTCAGAATATTGCAAAATGTGCTTTCACCGAAAAGCTATTTTAAAATCGGACACCTCGATTGCACAAAGGAGTTCTGTATCTATAATTCTTAAAATAATTATGTTTTTTGTGAACGTTTATCGTGAGTAATTTAGTAAATTCACCGGAGGTTTGCGGGGGGTATGCTAGTTCTGAACGTCACATGCTAATGTAAAAAGCTGGTTTTTGATATAAATATGAACTTGATTGAACAAAACATGCATGTATTGTATAACATAATGTCCTAGGTGTGTCATCTGATGAAGATCAAAGGTTATTGCTGCATTTAGCTGTGGTTTTGTTTTTTGTGACATTATATGCTAGCTTGAAAAATGGGTGTCTGATTATTTCTGGCTGGGTACTCTGCTGAAATAATCTAATGTTTTGCTTTCGCTGTAAAGCCTTTTTGAAATCGGACAGTGTGGTTAGATAAACGAGAGTCTTGTCTTTAAAATGCTGTGAAATAGTCATATGTTTGAAAAATTGAAGTTTTTGTATTTTTGAGGAATTTGTAATTCGCGCCACGCCTATCATTGGATATTGGAGCAGGTGTTCCGCTAGCGGAACGTCTAGATGTAAGATTAATAGCTTCTACCCCAAGCCATGAGACTACTGAACAATTAATCAAATGGCCACCCAGAGTATTTACATTGACTTGGTTCCGGAACCCTCTGTATATAGCCTCGTTATTGTTATGTAATTTTCTTGTGTTACTTTTCAAATTTTTTTTCTCGTTTATTTAGTAACTCTATTTCTTGAACTGCTATTTCTTAAAACTTTAAGGCTAGGGGGCAGTATTCGGAAGTTTGGATGACTGAGATGCGCAAAGTAAACTGCCTGTTACTCATGCATATGCATGGTAGTATTGAATAGAAAACTCTAAAGTTCATAAAACTGTTAAAATAATGTCTGAGTATAACAGAACTGATTTGGCAGGCGAAACCCCGAGGACAATCCATCCAGGAAATTCTTTTTTTTGAGGTCATTGGACTTTCCAACGCTTTTCTATGGGAAAGCCTAATTACTAGGACCCAGATTGCAGTTCCCATGGCTTCCACTAGATGTCAACAGTCTTTATAAATTGTTCAATGTTATTTTTTTGGAAAAATGAAGAAGTATTCGTATTCTTTCTAAGTGTCATCCAGAAGGACTCTAGTCTTTTGGTGCGCGTGAATGAGTGCGTGCTCCTCGTTGTTTTTCTCCGGTATTGAAAACGGTTTATTCTGAATTAAATTGTATTGATTATTTAGATATTAGGGTACGTAAGGTTGGATTAGAAACGTTGTTTGAAATGTTTGGACCAAGTTTACAGGTTACTTTTTACATTCCTTTGTAGGCATGTTGGGCGAGTTGGAACAGTGGGCGAGTTGAAAAAAATGGACATTTTTGGGATATGAAGAAGGACTTTATTGAACAAAACGACCATTCATTGTGTAACTGGGACCTTAGGGATTGCAAAAAGATGAAGATCTTCAAAGGTAAGCGATTTATTTTATCACTATTTCTGACTTTCGTGATTCATCTGCTTGGTTGGAAAATGTTTGTGACGCGCTCCGGCGAGGGTGTGCACTTGGTTATTTATCTCCGGTATTGAATATACTATTTTCCGTCTTAATTGTTATCGTTTATTTACCTGAGGATTGATTAGGAACGTTGTTTGACATGTTTGGACCAAGTTTATTGGTAACGTTTGGGATTCATTTTGTATGCATTTTCAACGTGGGGAACAGGTAGATTATTGAATGAAGCGCTCCAAAAAAACATACTTTTTGGGGATATAAAGAAGGACTTCTGCTTGGTTTGAAAATGTTTTTAACTTCTCTAGGGCCAGTGGGACGAAATCGTCCCACCTACGTAACAGCCAGTGGAATCCTGTGGCGCGTTATTCATATACCTTAGAAATGCTATTACTTCAATTTCTCAAACATATGACTATTTTACACCATTTTAAAGACAAGACTCTCGTTAATCTAACCACACTGTCCGATTTCAAAAAGGCTTTACAAAAGCAAAACATTAGATTATGTCAGCAGAGTACCCAGCCAGAAATAATCAGACACCCATTTTTCAAGCTAGCATATAATGTCACATAAACCCAAACCACAGCTAAATGCAGCACTAACCTTTGATGATCTTCATCAGATGACACACCTAGGACATTATGTAAAACAATACATGCATGTTTTGTTCAATCAAGTTCATATTTATATCAAAAACCAGCTTTTTACATTAGCATGTGACGTTCAGAACTAGCATACCCCCCGCAAACTTCTGGTGAATTTACTAAATTACTCACGATAAACGTTCACAAAAAACATAACAATTATTTTAAGAATTATAGATACAGAACTCCTCTATGCACTCGCTATGTCCGATTTTAAAATAGCTCTTCGGTGAAAGCACATTTTGGAATATTCTAAGTAGATAGCCCGGCATCACAGGGCTAGCTATTTAGACACCCACCAAGTTTAGCCCTGACCAAAGTCAGATTTACTATAAGATAAATGTTATTACCTTTGCTGTTCTTCGTCAGAATGCACTCCCAGGACTTCTACTTCAATAACAAATGTTGGTTTGGTTCAAAATAATCCATAGTTATGTTCAAATATCCTCTGTTTTGTTCGTGCGTTCAAGACACTACCCGAATGGTAAAGAAGGGTGACGCGCACGACGCATTTTGTGACAAAAAAATTCTAAATATTCCATTACCGTACTTCGAAGCATGTCAACCACTGTTTAAAATCAATTTTTATGCAATTTTTCTCGTAAAAAAGCTATAATATTCCGACCGGGAAAGCGTGTTTACGTTCAAAGAGAGAGAAAATAAAAACATGGGATCCCCTCGTGCACGAGCCTCAGTCTGATGGTACTCTGACCGGCCACTATCCAAACGCGCTAATGTTTTTCAGCCAGAGGCTGGAATTTCATCATTCAGCTTTTTCCCGGGTTCTGAGAGCCTATGGGAGCCGTAGGAAGTGTCACGTTACAGCAAAGATCCTCAGTTTTCAATAAACAGAGCCAAGAAGAACAAGAACTTGTCAGACAGGCCACTTCCTGTAAGGAATCTTCTCAGGTTTTTGCCTGCCATATGAGTTCTGTTATACTCACAGACACCATTCAAACAGTTTTAGAAACTTTAGGGTGTTTTCTATCCAAAGCCAATAATTATATGCATATTCTAGTTACTGGGCAGGAGTAGTAACCAGATTAAATCGGGTACGTTTTTTATCCGGCCGTGCAAATACTGCCCCCTATCCCCAACAGGTTAATGCTTTTGTATGTGGTGTGCTGTCCTCAGATAATCGCATGTTGTGCTTTTGCCGTAAAGCTTTTTTGAAATCTGACAACGCGGCTGGATTAACAAGAAGTTAAGCTTTTAAATGATGTATGACACTTGTATTTTCATGAATGTTTAATTTTACGATTTCTGTCATTTGAATTTGGCGCTCTGCAATTTCACCGGATGTTGTCGAGCTGGGTCGCTTGAGGCACACCTAGCCCAAAGAGGTTTTAAGGGCTTGTAAGTTAGCACGGTAAGTAACCTGTTGTATTTGGCGCATGTAACAAATACAATTTGATTTGACTTGGATTTCAGATGCATTTAAGATTTTTCAGCAAATGCTCAATAATGACAAATATGAAATCCATATTTTTCTTTCATGCAGATATATATTTTTTGATTCCCTCTGGAAACATGGTATGGCGTCATGCCTGCTCCTCCGCTCCCCCTCTCTGGCGCATCAGCGCTTCATTGGGCTCACCTACACTCCATCACTTTATTGATTGCCTCCTCTATATCTGTCTGTTCATCAGTTTGATCCCCATGTCAGCATTAATGTAGTTAAGGTTCCCTTGTCTAGACGCTGTCTGTGTTTTGTCTGTTATTTATTAAATATTCACTCCCTGTGCTTGCTTCTCGTCTCCCAGCGTCTGTCCTCACAGTATGGCCTGATTAGATACACTGAGACAGGCCTATGTGGACATTATTTTATTTTCTATATATTTTGACAAATACTGACAGTAGTCCAACAATGTATTTTCTGCTGCAGATTTCCAACTGTCATTTTTTAATTTGGCTGCCACAAATGAGTGTGTAACGGTGTGGTCGAACTGACAACTGGAGAAACAAAGAAGTGAGCTAATTTGAGATATGTTTTATAAATCTTAGTAATTAGAAACAATAAGTTAGCTAATTTGGCCAGTAGCCAGTAGGGCTAGCTAGTTAACTAGACTTGATAGGGGGGGTAAAAGATAACTGGTAGCCTAGCTAACAAGTAACTAAATGTTCTTCCCTTGAGGGAAAAACATTTTTACTCCCTATCAAGCCTCAGTGACAGCTAATGTTTTAAAACGTTTAGGCGTGTTTGGTATTACTGGTTAATATGAGCTAGCTAGCTAGCAAATTAACTAACAACTTGTCTAACTAGCCAGCTAGCTAGTTCCATTTAGTTCTCGTCATGAATGAAGCAGGGAGAGCAGCTATGTTAGGTGAAATGCCAACATGTTCTTGCAATATTGACACAATTTTGATACATTTATGCATTGACAGTTTGGAGTGGATCACAGACCAACACTCTACCACCACGTTGGGTCTGCACTGCAAGGGACCACTGCTGATGACCCAGTCTGCACCCATTGTATCATTCATAACAAACAGGGTAGGGTATTGAGAGTGTACAACTTTTATTTTTTGTTAAATTAATACAATTCATTTTTCGCAAAGATTGGTTTACGTTTGCATCTTTCCAAAAAACATGTTGTGATTGAAGCTCTGGATTTGCTATGCTGCATTTTTTTTTACAGAAATCGCTGTGATGTTCTGTGGAAATATTTACTTGGATTAAATATGATGTTTGCATTTCCGTGCCTTGTACAGCCTACTACTGAATGTGGTGCAAATGTATGCTCAGATATGTCACCTTCATGTGAAGAAGCACAATGATTTTCAGCACCTAAAACAAGTAAAATCATTTGGGCGCTGGACATTTCATCAGTCAAATTTAGGTAATCGCTGTAAGGGCTGTCTTCAGGAATGGACCAAAATGCAGCGGAGTTAGTATTCATCTTTCAATTTAATTAGAAAGAACACTATAACAAACAAAACAAGGAAACTGACAGCCAACAGTCCTGTCAGGTGCAAACACACTAAACAAGAAACAATTACCCACAAACCCCAGTGACAAACAACTCCTACATATGTGACTCCCAATCAGGAACAACGATTCCCAGCTGTTCCTGATCAGGAGTCACAAGACACACACCAGACTGCCACGTCCTGACCCCCAAACTACTACACCAGCTCCATCTGCTGGTCAGGACGTGACAGTACCCCCCCCCCCCCCTCAAGGTGCAGACCCCGGAATGCACCTAACCACAACAACAAAAAAACACCAACAAACAAAATCCCCAACAAAACCCTAAAACAGTAACCCTAAACAATAAGGGAGGGAAGGGAGGGTGGCTGCCGTCAACGACGGCACTGTGCTACACCCTCCCTCCCCAACCCACCTATCCTGGAGGCGGCTCAGGCTCTGGCCGTTCCGGGCAGTCTGGGCAGTCTGGCAGCTCCGGGGCAGTCTGGGCAGTCTGGGCAGTCTGGCAGCTCGGGGCAGTCTGGGCAGTCTGGCAGCTCGGGGCAGTTCAGCGCAGTCTGGCCACTCCGGCAGTTCAGCGCAGTCTGGCCACTCCGGCAGTTCAGCGCAGTCTGGCCACTCCGGCAGTTCAGCGCAGTCTGACCTCTCTGGCGACTGTTGACTGGCGGGCAGCTCTGACGACGACTGTTGACTGGCGGGCAGCTCTGACGACGACTGTTGACAGGCGGGCAGCTCTGACGACTGTTGACTGGCGGGCAGCTCTGGTGACGACTGTTGACTGGCGGGCAGCTCTGACGACGACTGTTGACTGGCGGGCAGCTCTGACGACGACTGTTGACTGGCGGGCAGCTCTGGTGACGACTGTTGACTGGCGGGCAGCTCTGGTGACGACTGTTGACTGGCGGGCAGCTCTGGTGACGACTGTTGACTGGCGGGCAGCTCTGGTGACGACTGTTGACTGGCGGGCAGCTCTGGTGACGACTGTTGACTGGCGGCAGCTCTGGTGACGACTGTTGACTGGCGGGCAGCTCTGGTGACGACTGTTGACTGGCGGGCAGCTCTGGTGACGACTGTTGACTGGCGGGCAGCTCTGGTGACGACTGTTGACTGGCGGGCAGCTCTGGTGACGACTGTTGACTGGCGGGCAGCTCTGGTGACGACTGTTGACTGGCGGGCAGCTCTGGTGACGACTGTTGACTGGCGGGCAGCTCTGGTGACGACTGTTGACTGGCGGGCAGCTCTGGTGACGACTGTTGACTGGCGGGCAGCTCTGGTGACGACTGTTGACTGGCGGGCAGCTCTGGTGACGACTGTTGACTGGCGGGCAGCTCTGGTGACGACTGTTGACTGGCGGGCAGCTCTGGTGACGACTGTTGACTGGCGGGCAGCTCTGGTGACGACTGTTGACTGGCGGGCAGCTCTGGTGACTGTTGACTGGCGTGGCTGGGTTGACGCACTTGTAGCCTGGTGCGTGGTGCTGGTACTGGGCTTACCAGATTATGTACACGCACCTCCAGGCTAGTGCGGGGAGCGGGAACAGGACGAGTCGGACTGGGTTGACGCACTTCCGGGTCCACACGAGAGACAGGAGCTGGAAACCCAGGGCTATGGAGGCGCACAGTCGGTCTCGATCTTACCTCCTGCACAACCCGTCTTGGCTGGATGGAACTAGTAGACTGGGCTGTGCAGGGGCCTGATGTTAGCCGTGCGTAGAGCGGGAGTTGGGTATCCTGGTCCTCGGAGGCGTACCGGCGACCAGATGCGCTGTGCAGGCATCCTCCTACCAGGCTGGATGCCCGCTCTAGCACGGCACCTGCGAGGGGCTGGAATAACACGCACCGGACTGTGCGTGCGTATGGGTGAAATAGTGCGCTCCTCAGCGAAACATAGCGCTCTCCACCCCATACGCTCCTCCATATAACCACGAGTAGCTGGCTTCCGGCTCTTCTTACGCCTAGCCAAACTACCCGTGTGCCCCCCCAATTTTTTTTATTGGGGGTGCCTCTCGTGCTTCTCCCTCAGCGCGTACTTGGCCTCGTACCTCCGCCTCTCTGCCTTGGCTGCCTCAATTTCCCACTGCGGGCGTCGATAATCCTCAGCCTGGTGCCAAGGTCCGGCCCCGTCCAGAACTTCCTCCGAGGTCCACTTCTCCCGCCAGTCCAACTCGAAGTCCCTCTGCTCCTTCTTCTGCTGCTTGGTCCATAGTTGGTGGGTAATTCTGTAAGGGCTGTCTTCAGGAATGGACCAAAATGCAGCGGAGTTAGTATTCATCTTTCAATTTAATTAGAAAGAACACTATAACAAACAAAACAAGGAAACTGACAGCCAACAGTCCTGTCAGGTGCAAACACACTAAACAAGAAACAATTACCCACAAACCCCAGTGACAAACAACTCCTACATATGTGACTCCCAATCAGGAACAACGATTCCCAGCTGTTCCTGATCAGGAGTCACAAGACACACACCAGACTGCCACGTCCTGACCCCCAAACTACTACACCAGCTCCATCTGCTGGTCAGGACGTGACAATAGCCCAATTTCGATCAGACATACAAGGATGAAACATAAAAATATCAATGATTCACATGTCATGTAAGGATATCTATTGAAACAATTATGTTTTTTATACGGCTACATAAATAAGCAGGTAATGACTATAGATATGTGGATTCGTTCACGCCTAAGTATAAAGGCTTAGATATGTCAGCATGTTGACATATACCCTTTCCAAAGTTAGAATATTCTACAAATATGTAAGAGGATGCAAGCGAATCAGGTGTGTGTCTTGAACACATCTCACCCCAGGATTTATACAGTAGCGGGGAGATTTTAGCGGTCCTGATTGGATGCATGTAGAAACTATCCAATTACAGATAATATCCTAGCTCCATATATGAAATTAAGAACATGTGTATCTGAAGCACGTCTACTACTTATATCTAATAAAATGTCAGATATCTGGAAATATATATACAGTGAGTATACAAAGCATTATGAACACCTGCTCTTTCCATGACAGGCTGACCAAGTGAATCCAGGTGAAAGCTTTGATCCCTTATTGATGTAACTTGTTAAATCCACTTCAAATCACTGTAGGGGAGGAGACAGGTTAAAGAAGGATTTTTAAGTCTTTAGACAATTGAGACATGGATTGTGTATGTGTGCCCTTCGGAGGGTGAATGGGCAAGACAAAAGATTGAAGTGCCTTTGAACTGGGTATGGTTGTAGGTGCCAGGTGCCCCGGTTTGTGTCAAGAATTGGGTTTTTCACACTCAACAGTTTACTGTGTGTTCAAACCCTGCCTATCTTCCTGCTTTCTGTTTACAAACAAAAGCTCAAACAGGAAGTACCAGTGAGACACTCTGATGAAGCAGACACAAGGCTACAAAACTGTTTTGCTAGTACAGACAGGGATATGTTCCGGGATTCATCCGATAGCATTGAGGAGTTTGCCACATCAGTCACAGGCTTCATCAATAAGTGCATTGACACTGTCAATGCTTGGTTAAAGGCTAACGCTACCGCTTACAAAAAACGTGACACGGACATAGACAGACTCATACAAGAAAGCCCGCTACGACCTCCAACGAGACATCAAACATACAAAAGGACAATATAAGAGGAAGGTGGAATCCAATTACACCAGCTCTGATGCTTGTTGGATGTGGCAGGGCTTGCAGACAATAATGAATTACAAAGGGAAACCCAGCCGTGAGATGCCCATTGACACAGTACTCCCAAATGAGCTAAAGCCTTTTATGCTCACTTTGAGGAAAACAAGTCCTGCGTGAAAGCCCCTGATGGTCCGGATGACTGTCTGATCTCGCTCTCCATGGCCGATGTGAATAAAACTTAACACTCGCAAGGCCGTCGGTCCAGATGGAATACGAGGGTGCATTCTCAGAGCATGCGCAGACCAGCTGGCAAGTGTCTTCACAGACAATTTCAATCTCTCCTTGTCCCAGTTGGTAATCCCAACATGTTTCGTTGTCCATGTTCACAAGAACTCCAAGTTAGCCTGCCTAAATGATTATCGCCCTCTAGCGCTCATGTCTGTAATTATATAGTGCTTTGAAAGGCTGATCATGAACCACATCAACACCATCATCCCAGACAAAACAGATCCACAGATGATACAATATCAATTGCACTTCACACTACTCTCTCCCACCTGGACAAGAGAGGAAATAACTATGTGAGAATTCTGTTCATAGACTACAGCTCAGCATTCAACAGCATAGTCCCCTCCAAGCTCATCAACAAGCCCATGACTTTGGGACTGAACACCTCCCTCTGCAACTGGATTATGGACTTCCTGATGGTCCAGTCCCAGGCAGTGAGCGTAGGCAACACATCCGCCATGCTGACCCAAAACACAGGGTCCCCTCAGGGGTGCGTGCCTAGTCCCTTCCTGTACTCTCTGTTTACCCGTGACTGCGTGGCCATGCATGACTACAACACCATCGTCAAGTGCTGGCTACACAACGGCAATGAGCCAGCCTACAGGGAGGAGGTCAGAGACTTGGCAGTGTGGTGCGCCAGGACAACAACCTCTCCCTCAACGTCACTAAAACCAAGGAGCTAATCATAGACTACAGGAGAAAAAGGGGAGAGCACGCCTCAATCCACATTGACAGGGCTGTAGTGGAGCAGGTTAAGACCTTCAAGTTCCTTGGCGTTCACATCAATAAGGACGTAACATGGTCCACACCCACACACACAGTGCCTCTTCCACCTCAGGAGGCTAGGTAGCTCCCATCCACCGGTGGCGTGTGTACCAGCCCATTCACTTCCATCCCTTCCAATTCCATGAAGGGGGAACACCCTTGCAGCATCAGCTTAGCTGGGTTGGCCCAGGTTGTCCTCAAATCCTCAAATGAAACCTGGAAACAGACAGGTTGTGCTTGACGACTGGACGATTTCTGCAGCGGGCGAGAGAACGGCCACTCCACTGCCATTTGTACAAACAACAGTACGCAAGTATAAACACACACAGCCGTCATACCGCTCAGGACGGAGATGCGTTCTGTCTCCTAGAGATGAACGTACTTTGTGCGAAAAGTGCAAATCAATCCCAGAACAATAGCAAAGGACCTTATGAAGATGCTGGAGGAAACAGGTACAAAAGTATCTATATTCACAGTTAAACGAGTCCTATATCGACATAACCTGAAAGGCCGCTCATCAAGGAAGAATCCACTGCTCCAAAACCGCCATAAAAAAGCCAGACTACGGTTTGCAACTGCACATTGTAGACAAAGATCGTACTTTTTGGAGAAATATCCTCTGGTCTGATGAAACAAAAATAGAACCGTTTGGCCATAATGACCATCGTTATGTTTGGAGGAAAAAGGGGGAGGCTTGCAAGCTGAAGAACACCATCCCAACCGTGAATCACGGGGGTGGCAGCATCATGTTGTGGGGGTGCTTTGCTGCAAGAGGGACTGATACACTTCACAAAATAGATGGCATCATGAAGGAGGGAAATTATGTGGGTAAATTGAAGCAACATCTCAAGACATCAGTCAGGAAGTTAAAGCTTGGTCGAAAAGGGGTCTTCCAAATGGACAATGACCCCAAGCATGCTTCCAAATCATTGGCAAAAGGGCTTAAGGACAACAAAGTCAAGGTATTGGAGTGGCCATCACAAAGCACGGACCTCAATCCTATAGAACATTTGTGGGCAGAACTGAAAAAGCGTGTGCGAGCAAGGAGGCCTACACACCTGACTCAGTTACACCAGCTCTGTCATGAGGAATGGGCCAATATTCATCCAACTTATTGTGGGAAGCTTGTGGAAGGCTAACCGAAATGTTTCACCCAAGTTAAACAATTTAAAGGCAATGCTACCAAATACTAATTGAGTGTATGTAAACTTCTGACCCACTGGGAATGTGATGAAATAAATCATTCTCTAATATCATTCTGACATTTCACATTCTTAAAATAAAGTGGTGATCCTAACTGACCTAAAACAGGGAATTTGTATTGGGATTAAATGTCAGGAATTGTGAAAAACTGAGTTTAAATGTATTTGGCTAAGGTGTATGTAAACTTCCGACTTCAACTGTATCTTTCAAATAGAGGTCGATCAAGCGCGACATCCCATAGTGATGTACCGAGAGTGCCGACTGAAAGCTTACAAAACAAGGTCATTTTGATACTGATTTAATATGTCATGACTTATATGTATATGTCATATTGATATCAACCAGTATGTTGCAGGTTTTGTCCCTTTTCAGAGTAGTTAATCGTCAAAGAGTGAGCGACATGTGGGGTTGTTTAATCTCGTTGAGGCCACAGAGGGTGGAAAGAGGTGGAAATTGCCAGGTTGTCTCTATGTAGATGCAGAGATGGTTAGATGGACCATGCTCTGTTGATGAGTAACCTTGCCTGAGACTTGAAGACTTGTGTTAGCTTCCTGAGCTAATGTTTCTCTCCCTCGATCTCTTGCTCCTACTAATTTTCTCTTAAACTCCACCATTCTTTTCCAACCTTGTTCTTCTCTCTACATACAGTATCTGAAAAATGGAAACTTGTATGAGTTTTCAGTGGAGAGAGTGGGACGATGTTAAAACTCTTACCATAGTAATCTCACACCCGCACAGCCTGCTTATGACTAATCATGGTATTGATGGTAGGACAGAGATAATCAGTGGGCGTTGCCAGCGAACCAAATCCTAACATTATGGAGTTTGTTTGTATTCAAATTAAGCCATCATGCAGCGGTATAATCAATACTGTGGAGAGGATGTTTAATCACAGAATGTTTTGATTGATTCACACAATCCCACAACCATTCATCAAGTCAATTAGAGATTAATCATGGAGCCTCTCTCTCACACCAGGAGATTATAGGAATGACTAAGAGAGGGTTGAGGATGGAACACTGGCTAAGTTGTGTTCTTAGAATGGCAAGAAACTAGATGGTGTAGAGGACTCATTCATTGAATGGCAATTGTATGTTGCCTAGTATTCTCATTCTTACATTATAGAATGGTTGACTGATCTGCAATGAGACATTATCAAAGGGATTTAAACTAAACAAAAAAAAACGCAACATGTAAAGTGTTGGTCCCATGTTTCATAAGCTGAAATAAAAGATCCCAGAAATTGTACATATGCATAAAAAGCTTATTTCTCTCAAATTTTGTGCACACATTTGTATACATCCCTGTTTATTTTTATTTAACCAGGTAAGAACTTATTAGTGAATTTTGTCACACAACACAATGCCACAGATGTCTCAAGTTTTGAGGGAGCGTGCGTGCGATTGGCATGCCGACTGCAAGAATGTCCACCTATGCCCTCCCACGCCCACCCATGGCTGCACCCCTGCCCAGTCATGTGAAATCCATAGATTAGGGCATAATGAATTTCTTTCCATTGACTGATTTCCTTATATGAACTGTAACTCAGTAACATCTTGATATTGTTGCATGTTGCACTTATATTTCTGTTCAGATTAGACAAATATGATGTAGTATGAGGCAAAAATACTTTTTTACTGTTCTTTTTATATTGGTAACAGGTTTATAATAGCAATAAGCCACCTCAGGGGTTTGTGTTATATGGCCAATATAACACTACCCCATGGGTATTATTACATATACCACACCCTTATTGGGCCTTATTGCTTAGATATCAATGGACAGTGTTTCAATAGCGCTTGACTACAGTATGCTTCACAATGTACTGTATACTCATGCTCACCCCATCCACCAAAGAAAAACACCAATATCATTGCAATCTCTGTGTATGCTTTCACTTTACTGTACCTCCAAAGTCAGTATTCAAAGGGGTCACAACAGGTAAACAAGATTCACAATATCACCAAAACCAGTTCTGACAGGTCTATCAATAGTATAGTCATCCCATTGACATGCCCGTGCCGTAGCCCTGAAGTTGTCAGCTATTCAAATGAATACTAGGGATAAATTTGTTTTCCTCTATCCTTATTTCCTCTTCTAAACATAACACCATTGCCACTGTCACTTTCAGAAAGGAACAAAAACCACAACTACTACATTCATCAAATGAGAGGAATTTTTCAGGGAGAGAAAATAAAAACAGTTTCAGAGTGATCAAGTTTAAAAATATATATATATTTTGTTTACTATGCAAAAGCTTGGCTTTACAACCTGTGAAACACAGGTTTCAATTTGCATGATTGAACTTAATGTACCACAGAGGAAAGCTTCTGTTACTATGTACTTACTATTACAGTAACAAAATGGAAAAGACAAAATGACAAAAGGAGTCTCTGCACCTTCAGAAGTAGTGCATTACCCAAACCTGAACTGGAGAGAGACAATCCTGCCCTGTGCAGTGAAACTCATGCAACTCACAAATACAACAATTCCTGGAAGCGTCTTGGACCTATAGGATTAAAAACAACACTACTGCATGAATAACTAATGACAATCTGCAAATGGTTTATCATGCTCTTCTCCTACAAGCTGATTAACTTATATCACAATAAACCACACTCTATCCAGTGTAATTTGGGTACTGTACAGTTGCCTTGGCCAAAAAGTGCCTATGGGCAGGTGTATGAACCAGCAGTGCTTCTGGGCTGGTGTTTCAATCCCCCATCCCACACTGCTCCACTGGCATGAAACAGGACCAAATGTATCCTGCCTTGTAGGGCCAACAGAACACAGAGCAGGCCATCCCCCCTTCCCTGCTCCTGCCTCCATAAAGCCAACAGAAGACAGAGATGAGGCCAGTTGGTTACATCACAACCTTCACAGCCAGACACATGGCTTCCTTATCAAATACTCCTGTAATGAAGACAATCACAAGGAGGAAAGTGGGCAGTGTAGAGAGACAGAGAGACTACTATTAAGTAGTAGTTGTCTTTCTTTATTGAAACATTCTCATTTCATTAAAACCTCACCACCCCACCCCCAATTAAAACAATACACCAAAATATAACCAAAACCTCACCACTTCTACAACTGTATATCCAACCCATCTTCCCCAGCTGTACAGACAGCCCCCCCAACACACCATATCTCCTGAAACATCTCCACACTTGAGGACAACCAGTTTATACCACAGGGAAGATGCCAGCAGGTTGTTGATTATCAGCATCCTCCCTCTATATAACACTTGGGACAGGAGCCACCTCCACCTGGCCAGTCTTGACATCATTGCCTGTGACAGCCCCTCCCAGTTCTTCCTGACCCACCTCGCCGAGCCCAGGTACACCCACAAAATGTTAAACCCCCACTGCCCTGGAATCAGAAGGGGGCCCCTATCCCTCCATGCCCCACATAAGAGCTTTGCTCTTGCCCCAGTTCACCTTAGCTGATGAAGATCCCTCATTTACCTTCAGACTATTCTCTAGTGCCTGCCCATCCCTGACCATCACAGAAACGTCATCAGCATACGCCAACATTGCTATGCCTGTCTACACAGCCATGCCTGTCCAGCATATTCCCTGCAGTCTCCTGCGTAGCAGCCCCAAAAAAGGCTCAATGGCTAGTGTATATAACTGCCTCGATAGAGGGCATCCTTGTCTAATGCCCCACCTCACCCAGACTGGCCTACTGAGCCCTCCTCCCACCTTGACCATACATGATGCTCCAGCATACAATATCCTCACACAGGCCAAAAAAACTTTCCCCAATCCCAAACATCACACTAAACAGATACTCATGGCCCACTTTATCAAAAGCCTTCTCTTGATCTAGAGAAACCTGTCCAAAGTTCAAATTAGAACCAAGTCCAACATGTCCCTGATTAAGAATAAGGTGTCCGCGATTGAGCTTCCCCTTACACCATATGTCTGGTCCTTGTGTACCATAGAGTCCAGATGGGACTTCAGTCTGTTAGAGAGGACCTTGGAAAATATCTTGTGGTCCACATAGAGCGATGCCACAGGCCTCCAGTTCTTAAGATCACACAAGTCCCCTTTTTTTGTGCAGGAGAGTCAGAGCCGCCCAATGGCAGCTCATCGGCAACTCTCCTACCCCGACACATTCACGCAACACACAAAAGAAGCCCAGTCCAATTATTCCCCAGAATTTTTTTGAAAACTCCACTGGGAGTCCATCGACCCCCGGTGCACGGCCGGGGAAATCTGGGTTACGGACTCTGCCAGTTCATGGGACAACAGAGGACTGTCCATTTACTTCCTCTGTGCCAGAGAGAGCTTAGGGAGTTCTGCAAACAAAACCTGAGCACACATAGGATCACACAGTTTTGCCCTATACAACTCAGTATGAAATTCCACAGTACACACCAGCATCTCCCCCACCACAGAGGTCACCCACCCATCAGACAGCCATAGACAATGCACACCCTTGGCTTTATTTCCAAACCAAAGGAGGAGGAGCTGGGAGCGTCCATCTCCTTGAGCATGGAGAACCTAGCTCTTACAAATGCTCCATTTGCTTTAACCTGGAAAACACTGCCCAGGTCCCTACGTAATTCAGATACATTAACCTGGAGGCCTACATTGCCCCACCATCTCTACCTCCATCTCACTAAAACTATGCTTGAGTTCCCCAATACTCGCCTAGCCTCTGAGGATGAGAGAGCTGTATGCTATTGACAGAAAAGCCGAATTTGGACTTTCCCCACATCCCACCATTGACTCAGAGACTCAAGTCTCTCTTTGCTGCCCCCACCTTTCCCAAAAAATCTGTTAACCTGAGCAAAAAGTGACATCTTGTAAGAGCTTTAGATTAAACTTCCAAAAGGATGCATGCCAAGGCCCTGGTGAAATAGACAGCCGAGCCATGGTTATGTGGTGATCCGAAAAAATTCACAGGGTGAATGGTAGTGCACAACAGCCTATTGCTCTGATTCCTGGAAGTTAAAACAATCAAGTCGGGCTGCACTCACCCTAGCCCCAAAGACCTTCACCCATGTATACTGTCTTGTGTCAGGATTTCTAGTTCTCCAACATCCACTAGGTCAAACTGATTAATGATGTCCCTTAACACTCCCACTGACCCTAAATGGGGCTCCTCCCTATTTCTGCCTTTCGTAAAATCCATTGTACAGTTCCAGTCCCCGCCGATCACCAGCGTCTCCTCAGGCGCTACCTGTGAGAATTCCTGTCTAAGACACCCAAATAGAACCCCCCTCTCTCCCTGTGTTTGTCGCACACATGTTTATGAAGACAAAACCCATGTTGTTAATTTCGGCTTTTGCTACAAGCAGCCTACCCCTACACACCTCCTTTGAGGAGCACATTTGTACAGACAGATCCGGTACAAAAAAAGATTGCCACCCCTACACTAAAATTTGTCCCATGGCTCAACACACTTGTCCCTTTCCACCAGAGCCCCCAATCGACTTCATTGGCCACATCACTATGCGTCTCCTGCAGAAACAACACCTGTACTTTTTTTGGTTTTACATATTCATCCAACACACTCCTCTTTCCCACATCTCCGTCGCCATTTATATTAAGTGAGCCTACCCAAATAGTCTCCATAAGTTGGAGAAAAGCCAGCAAAGAAAGAGACCAATAACAAATCTCAAAAAAGCCCCAGTGCCAGAAAAAAACTATTCATCGAAACAGCGTCTGAAGGTAGACCTTTAAGCATTGTTGTGACCCACTTCCTAAACTGTTTCCTGGGTGAAAGGACACCATGCCCCTCATTTTCATAGCATGTTGTACTGATCTTATAAACTTTCTCTGATCAGAAAAAAATCTTCAAGATTGACTTTTTTCTCCTTGGTCTCATTCAGGAACCTTGTCAGTTCCCTCACTGTGTACTTTGATCCCTCTGCTTGACTGGCTGTCAGCTCCGGAACCATTGAGGAGGAGTCTGAAAAAAAGGCCTCATCATTCTCTTCCTCAGACTCACCTTCCTCTCTGGACAGGGTCTCCCCCACAGCACCAGGCAAAGGTTCCTTTGACCACCCCAGCCTCTCCTCTCCCACCTCCTTTCTTCTCCCTCTTTTTCCTCTTACGCTTGACACCCTCCTCCTCCCCTTCTAGTCTCTTACACTTCCCCACTATACTCTCCTCATCCACTAGCATAACCTGACTAGACCCAACCTCATCTACATCACCATCCATAACATGACTAGACCCAGCCTCAGCTACACCACCATCTATAGCCTGACTATGCCCAGCCTCAACTGCAGCACCATCTTGTGCTTGACTAGGCCCAGCCTCAGCTGCAAGAAAACTGCCTCTGAATCCATTATGAACATCATTTTTGTAAGGGTTGGTAGACACTATCAGGTCAAATACTCTGGTCAACTGTAGAACCCATAAGATCCAACAGCTGTCCACAGTGGCATATCAGAAAAAAATGGCACAGCATCAGAGTATTCACATGATGTCTAACAGAGTGAGGAGTGGAGAACTGGTGTTGCAGTGAAAGGCAAGAGGTCCAGATTGGGGGACATGTGTTTGATTGTCATCCTCTTTCTTTTGATCAGCCGAGAAAGGAACGGGATCTGGCAGATGAAGTGTGTGTGTGTGTGCACGTGCGTACATGCTTGTGTGTATCCATATGGATGTGTGTGCGTGCATGCATGTACAGTACCAGTCAAAAGTTGACACGACTACTCATTCAAGAGTTTCTTTATTTTACTATTTTCTACATTGTAGAATAATAGTGAAGACATCCAGACTATGAAATAACACATATGGAGTCATGAAGTAAGTAAAAAAGTGTTAAACAAATATATTTGTTTATTTTAGATTCTTCAAAGTATCCACCCTTTGTCTTGATGACAGCTTTGCAAACTCTTTGCATTCTCTCAACCAGCTTCACCTGGAATGCTTTTCCAACAGTCTTGAAGGAGTTCCCACATATGCTGAGAACTTGTTGGCTGCTTTTCCTTCACTCTGCGGTCCTACTCATCCCAAACCATCTCAATTGGGTTGAGGTCGGGTGATTGTGGAGGCCAGGTCATCTGATGAAGCACCCCATTACTCTCATTCTTGGTCAATTAGCCCTTACACTGCCTGGAAGTGTGTTGGGTCATTGTCCTGTTGAAAAACAAATGCTAGTCCCACTAAGCCAAAACCTGATGGGATGGCGTAACGCTGCAGAATGCTGTGGTAGCCATACTGGTTAAGCGTGCCTTGAATCCTAAATAAATCACAGACAGTGTCACCAGCAAAGCACCCCCACAAAATCACACCTCTTCCTCCATGCTTCATGGTGGGAAACACACATGCAGAGATCATCCATTCACCTACTCTGCGTCTCACAAAGACACGGTGGTAGGAACCAAAAATCTCAAATTTGAACTCATCAGACCAAAGGACAGATTTCCACCGGTCTAATGTCCATTGCTTGTGTTTCTTGGCCCAAGCAAGTCTCTTCTTCTTATTGGTGTCCTTTAGTAGTGGTTTCTTTGCAGTAATTCAACCGTGAAGACCTGATTCACGCAGTCTCCTCTGAACAGTTGATGTTGAGATGATTCTGTTACTTGATCTCTTAAGCATTTATTTGGGCTGCAATTTCTGAGGCTGCTAACTCCAATGAACTTATCCTCTGCAGCAGAGGTAACTCTGGGTCTTCCTTTACTGTGGCGGTCCTCATGAGAGCCAGTTTCATCATAGTACTTGATGGTTTTTGCAACTGCACTTGAAAAAACGTTCAAAGTTCTTGAAATTTTATGGATTGCTTGACCTTTATGTCTTAAAGTAATGATGGACTGTTGTTTGTCTTTTCTTATTTGAGCTGTTCTTGCCATAATATGGACTTGGTCTTCTTGGTGCAACTCAATGCATCGTAGTACACATGCCAATCAGGAGCTCTGCCTGGGCAGTCCCAACAGATTTCTTATATATGGCTATACACAGACAAGTTATATTTGCATGATTTAGCATAATTCATTCATCATCGCCATTGTGTTTCATCCATGTGACCAACCCTTACTGGTTCATAACATGTGACAGACCAATACCTCACGCTTCTTCTCTCTAAGCTGAGACCTTGAAACTGAGATATCTTTTGTTTCTCAAAACAAAGTCTGGGTGTAATGCAAAATTGCAGCTACTGATAGTGAAGATTTGTTCAGTTAGCTTTCGTGAACCCAGAAATTGGTTTATAGAACAGCACATGAGTAGAACACAGAAATGAGTTAAGAAAAGCACAAACATGAATATTTTCATTATATTCCATCCTCTTATCACTTGTGTGATAATAATCATTACATTTTAATGTAAGCATTTAGCTTCCATATCAAAATATTCTATAGGGCAATTAACAACATAAAAACAGACACTTCATCATTTCAAACCCTTCATTCTGGGTTGTACAATCCACTTGGTATGGTAATACTATAATCATAATAAAGATACTTCTATTAATGGGTGTGAGTATCAAAAATGCACACATATACACAAGGGATCTGTTAACCATTGTTTCCATATCTCTTACCACAATCGGGTTCCATTGACCAATGTTTTTCACTGACTGTCCCTGGGACATCAACCTAGTCAACATATAAAACCCAGTTGTTTAAGGTTACAAGAGAAGTGCTTACTTTAGAAGGTGCCCAATTTTAGCTTTACGGGACACCATATCATCTGATATGCCTGAAGTATAAATGTGTCTGAAGTATAATTCTATATACGCATGGGTTTATTAAGACTTCCTGCCCAATATGCAGTAAACCCGATTAATGATTAAGAATGTTTAGGATTGATTCAAATGTAGCATAGTGAAAACTAAGTACTAAGAACTATCAAGAGATAATTAAATTTGTTATTCTAATTAGCTTATTTTTGATTTAACAGGTAGTATTGTTTTTTTTCGGACACATGTATCATGATGTGTCCAAAGGGGGAATTTCCGGTCCCCTGGGCCCTTTGGTAAATATGCTAATCGATTTTATTCACTTGCCTGCCTGCCTGTAAAAGGAAAAAAGAGATGTTGGTAATGACAGTTACTCCAAATTATTTTAAGTTTTCACCACCTCAGGTGATATGTGTATTGCTGTTGTTTTCTTTTCATTTCTTTGTTTTTGTCTTGCTTCAATAACAAATCTCGGCAGATTGGGTCTGCTGGATGGTTGGGCCTAAAGATTAGCCCTCTGACTCCCTGATCTGTAACTCTGCAGTGAGATCTCTAAGATGATAGGGGAGTATAAGCCAATTTGGGGGGAGGAGTGGTTTCAACTGTGTGTTGTTATTCTGAACTAAACTGTTGTTCTGGTCTGTCCTCTCTAGGTTATGGCAAAGGGGATCACAGATGGTAGACCATTCAGCCGAAAACAGTGTGAACCTCAACACCCCCTCTAACCGGCTGAAAATGCCTAAAATGGCATTCAGTATGGTCTTTCACCACTTCTACCATGAGACCTGAGTCCGAGCCAGTAACCTGTAAACAGCATCCAGTCGAAGCAATCAACTGCCTTTTCTCTCATGCTTTTTCTCTCAGGAGTGCGACATGGGTCCATGTGGAGTGAGCATGGAGAGAGATCCAGTCCAAACTACTCTCATGCTGCTGGTGTACTGGTAGGAAAATGGACAAAGACATAATGGACTGTAATGGGAGAGACATTATCAAGGGCCATCCACTTTGAACATGTGCCATTAACCTCTTACATCTAGATGTTCCGCTAGCGGAACACCTGCTCCAATATCCAATGATAGGCGTGGCGCGAATTACAAATTCCTCAAAAATACAAAAACTTCAATTTTTCAAACATATGACTATTTCACAGCATTTTAAAGACAAGACTCTCCTTTATCTAACCACACTGTCCGATTTCAAAAAGGCTTTACAGCGAAAGCAAAAAATTAGATTATGTCAGCAGGGTACCCAGCCAGAAATAATCAGACACCCATTTTTCAAGCTAGCATATAATGTCACAAAAAACAAAACCACAGCTAAATGTAGCACTAACCTTTGATGATCTTCATCAGATGACAATCCTAGGACATTATGTTATACAATACATGCATGTTTTGTTCAATCAAGTTCATATTTATATCAAAAACCAGCTTTTTACATTAGCATGTGACGTTCAGAACTAGCATACCCCCCGCAAACCTCCGGTGAATTTACTAAATTACTCACGATAAACGTTCACAAAAAACATAATTATTTTAAGAATTATAGATACAGAACTCCTTTGTGCAATCGAGGTGTCCGATTTTAAAATAGCTTTTCGGTGAAAGCACATTTTGCAATATTCTGAGTAGATAGCCCAGCCATCACGGCTAGCTATTTAGACACCCACCAAGTTTAGCCCTGACCAAACTCCGATTTACTATTACAAAAGTTTGATTACCTTTGGTGTTCTTCGTCAGAATGCACTCCCAGGACTGCTACTTCAATAACAAATGTTGGTTTGGTTCAAAATAATCCATTGTTATATCCAAATAGCGGCGTTTTGTTCGTGCGTTCAAGACACTATCCGAAGTGTAAATAAGGGTCACGAGCATGGCGCATTTCATGACAAAAGATTTCTAAATATTCCATTACCGTACTTCGAAGCATGTCAACCGCTGTTTAAAATAAATTTTTATGCCATTTTTCTCGTAAAAAAGCGATAATATTCCAACCGGGAATCTGCGTTTAGGTAAACAGACGAAAGAAAATAAAGCATGGGGTCGACTCGGGCACGAGCCTGAGTCTCACAGTACTGTGACCAGCCACTACCCAAACACGCTACTTTTTTTCAGCCAGAGCCTGCAAAGCCACGATTCAGCTTTTTACCGCCTTCTGAGAGCCCATGGGAGCCGTAGGAAGTGTCACGTAACAGCAGAGATCCCCTGTAATGGATAGAGATAATCAAGAAGGGCAAGAAATTGTCAGACAGGGCACTTCCTGCATGGAATCTTCTCAGGTTTTGGCCTGCCAAATGAGTTCTGTTATACTCACAGACACCATTCAAACAGTTTTAGAAACTTTGGAGTGTTTTCTATCCAAAGCTAATAATTATATGCATATTCTAGTTTCTGGGCAGGAGTAATAATCAGATTAAATCGGGTACGTTTTTTATCCGGCCGTGAAAATACTGCCCCCTAGCCATAACAGGTTAAAAGGACAAACTGAAACACTATCTGAAGAAGAACATGAAGTGTGAAGAAACACCAGGAAAGGATGGATGAGGGTCGGGGATGGGGGGACGGGGGAGTTGTGGACAGCCGTGCCCGTAATTGATCGAGGCTTTTTCAAAATTGTTTATTTGGGGTATCAGGTTGATTGTGGAGGTCTGCACACTGCGTAATGTATTGTAATTTAGACTAAGAACAGACATAATTTGTCATTACCACGGATGAGAAAAGATAGGGTCTTAAATTAATGTGATAGAACCAACGTGAAGCACTAAGGACTGTCACTCATTTGGGTTGGATAATTTATCAATAGTTAATTATTATTTGGAAAGGCTTCTAGAGTCAGAGCTGTGACCTAAAAATCTGAAGAGAGCCACTGGATTGTAGCTTGGGCTAACCTTGCCCCAATCTCATTCTTATCAAGGTTGGTGTGAAACTGTTATAACATGTGTTCTCTCTCTCTTACCTGTGAAATGTTATTAACATGCTTTAAGGCGATCTGTGCCACTCTGGCTGATAAGATTTCAGCAGCTATCATGTGTTCTGCTCCTCCAGAGGATGGTGAAACTTCCAACTCTGAATGAGCCCCCATTTCCCCCTGTAGATACGGACAATGAGTAATGATTTTAGGTTGTTTTCTTTTAACAAGTTGAGGGTTGTAACGGCTGTCGTTGGAAGAAGAGGACCAAGGTGCAGTGTGGGATTTGTTCATCTTTTATTTTGGATGAAAAAAGGCACTTCACAAAGAAAACAAACGACAGCCAAACAGTCCTGTCAGGTATCCTAACACACTAAACAGAAATTAACTACCCACAAACCCCAAAGGAAAAAAGGCTGCCTAAGTATGACGCCCAATCAGCGACAACAATGTACAGCTGTCCCTGATTGAGAGCCATACCAGGCCAAAACAAAGAAATACAAAGCATAGAAAAAGGACATAGAATGCCCACCCAAATCACACCCTGACCAAACCTAAATAGAGACATAAAAAAGGCTCTCTCAGGTCAGGGCGTGACAAAGGTAAGGTCATCTAAACCCTTTACCTGTTTACATTATGTGGAACACTGAGCTGTTGAGCAAGCACCAACCTTTTGAAGGTCTTAGCAAAATTGTTAATCTTTTTGACCTGTTGCATTGAAATACAATTATGTACAAACTATCCCAAATTTCCCCACTATGTCTCTCACAGCCTGCTTGAGTTCAGTGTGTACTGGTGGCTATCTATTGTTCCACAGGAAGGTTCTCTAACCCAAACAGATGACTTAAACAAAAGAGCAGTGGACCAGGCCTTGAAGAGTGAGCAGCCTCTAATTTAGTATCAGTCCCAATTCTCAATCCCTCTCTCAAATCGTTACTCCTTCAAATTACTCAAATATTGCATTATTGGATTGCTGTCTGAAAGCCAATTACCATTCACTCTGTTACTTTCACAAGTCTACATAATCCTTTCCTTCAACTAAAACCCTTCTACTCTTTCCAGTAGAAAAAAACATTCTCAATCAGTACTCCTAATACACACTGATCACACTCAAACAATGTTCTGCTTTCCCCCCTATTGCAAGGTTTAAAACAAAACAAACATGATAACTTTATCCATATTGGAAGGCATTGTTTTCATTTTAGTATACCTTCAAAAAGTTACTATATATTTTTATTACCAATCTCTGATGGATATTCACTTTCTGCTTCAATATTTATTAAATGTATATTATCTTAAGATTCATATGTAATGCTTTAAAGGAATCAATATGTTGTCACGCCTGCTCCCGCTCTCCCTCTCTGGTGCTCGAGGGTGCCAGGCTGCCCTTCATTACGCACACCTGTCACCATCATTATGCGCAGCAGCGCTCATTGGACTCACAATGACTCCTGACCTTTGTTGATTACCCCATCTATAACTGTCTGCTCCCCCGTTTGTTCCCTGTGTCTGCATTAATGTCGTTATGTGTTCTTGTCCAGACGCTGTCCTGTTCCATGTCCGTTGATAATTAAATGTTCACTCCCTGTACCTGTTTCCTCTCTACCAGCGTTGATCCTTAAATATGTATTAACTGGGTTGGCACTGTCTTAGTCCCCAGTAGATGTTGTGCTCCGTCCATAATAAGTCTGGCACCTGAGACAACAGGGAAACAGATGCAGTCTCCATTTTGCCTACTCACAAATTGGTTTAGAACGTCATCATTTGGGATATCAACGAAAACTCCATCTGGAGTACAATAAATTGTGGCCTTTTAAGTTTAGTTAACAGAAAATCATGTTCAACATGAATTTGTTCTATTTAACTGGGTATGGGCTTATTTCAAAATGCATTACCAGGGTGGAGGAAATATTCTAAGCTATCATTAGTTCTATTGGTTAGGGGTAAGTCAAGTCCTGTACAGTGCTTTAACCTTATCATACAAATTATCCATAAAGGACCACTCTGAACAGAATACTTTTTACTCCACTTACATACGTGTGGGTGTGCTAATTGTAAATTATTATAATTTTTCTTTTCTTACTTCATCAGATCATCATAATAACCCATTATACAAATAGTATGTTACTTTATCTCTAGTAACTTTCATATCTCCGTAAATAATAACGTTATACATCAAACTCCACCTGTAGATCCAACAGCGATGTTGGACAGACCCCTAGATAACATTACAGATCGAAAAACTCAGCTCACAGAACTGGTTAGGGCATTCATTCACCTCTTTCACACGTGAGCTAGTCCCCTGACAACTCTCATTCACTCTATACAGTCAGATTAATATTCACATTTCAATCTCTTGTTATCCAAATTCCAGTCAGCTTATCACCCAAATTTCAATCAATCAGCTTATTATCCAAATTTCAAGCAGCTTAACAGGTCCTTTCCACGCTCACACAACCATACACAACGTTCACATTCACTTAGTACTATTCCCAAACACACTCGGTAATCTCCCTGATTACCCCATGTGCATCTTCAACAATCCTCTGTCATTACCTCCTATGCACCATATGTATCTTCACTATACATATAAAATAGCATGGCGTGCACTTTAGACATTTCTCTTATGCCTACAGACAGCTGTCAGCGTGCCATGGCACCGTTACTTGCCCTCGCTCTAGTCTTCTCTCTGACTAGATTTAGCCTTCTTCCACGTCATATGTATCTTCAACTGTTCCTCTATAGTCTCTACAGTCGCCATAGCCTCGACAGTGTACATGGTCCCCGAGCATCTGTAGTCCCTGAGCATCAATAGTCTCAATAGCATCCATAGTCCCTATAGTTATAGCGTCTATGGTCCCAACAGCATCTATAGTCCCTCAGCATCTACAGTCCCTCAACATCATAGTATCAATAGTTTATTTAGTCATGAATGCTATGGTTTCTATAGGCTCTATAGTCTTGCCGCTTCCCATATATGTAAATAACACCCGTATTCAAAAACACCTTGTGTTATTTTGTAGCCTAGTGGTACCCTCCTTCTTTATGTTTAATTTTTATTTTTTTTAAACATTTTTATACAGATTGGTTAACATTTTCTTACTGAAATCAGTTGCCGTCCCTCAATTGTTCGCAGATGTGTCTCCTGTAGAGGTTCCAACCAACTCAATGCACCATAGTACACATGTCAATCAGTACTGCCAAATTGCAGCTGCTGATAGTGAAGATTTGTTCAGTCAGACACTTGCATGAACACAGAAATTGGTTTATAGAACAGCACATAAATAGAACACAAATCAGTTATAAGAAAAGCACAAACATTTCCATCACAGTCTTTTACCAAATTGGGCTATCTTCTGTATACCACTTCTACCTTGTCACAATTGGCTGAAACAAACTTAAGAAAGAAATTACACAAATTAACTTTTAATAACAAGGCACACCTGTTAATTGAAATGCATTCCAGGTGACTACTATATGAATCTGGTTTTGGTTACTATATGAATCTGGTTTTGGTTACTACATGATTCCATATGTGTTATTTCATAGTTTTGATGTTGTCACTATTATTCTGCAATGAGTAGGTGTCAAAACTAAAATACTATTTGGATCAGAAGAAGTCGGTGTAAAAGTCATTGATTTTCTCACCAATTCTAATGAGGCCACGGTGATTAATTAATGAATGAGTCTCTGGCCTGAGAATAATCTAAATTAAACCGTGATTTCTGCTACAAGAATAACAATACATTATTTATCATGAGAATGTATTATGCATGCAGGTTCATGAATGAAATGGCCGACAACACCAGGGAATAATGTGTCTCTGCTCCAATGCCTCAACTATGAAAATATAGAATTCTGCTTATTTTCTTCCTAAAGACCTAAACAACCAATGCAATGATGTAAATCAACCAAGCTTGAATAAAGCTAACATGGGAACATACAGAGTATAGCAAACATCAGGAACATCTTCCTAATATTGAGTTACACACATTCTTCTCTCTCCCCCCCATCGGGGCATGGTCTATATAAGGTGTTGAAAGCTTTCTACAGGGATGCTGGCCCATGTTGACTCGAATGTTTCCCACAGTCAAGTTGCCTGGATGTCCTTTGGGTGGTGGACCATTCTTGATACACAAGGAAAACTGGTGAGCGTAAAAAAAACAGCAGCGTTGCTGTTCTTGACACCAACTGGTACACCTGGCACCTACTACCATACCTTGTTCAAAGGCACTTAAGTCTCAAGACTTAAAAATCCTTCTTTAACCTGTCTCCTCCCCTACATCCCCTACATATATAACAAGTGACATCAATAAGGGATCATAGGTTTCATCTGGATTCAGCTGGTCAGTCTTTGTCATGGAAAGAGGAGGCGTTCTTAATGTTTTGTATACTCGGTGTATAATTTAGCTAGTGAGAAGTTTCGACAACAAACTTAGATCACAATATGGTTTATCATAACTCAGTGTACACTGTCTTTGAGACAGGCATCATCTTATTATTATAACAATGAACCCAGGGGAGCGAGTTCCTCCAACCCTCCAGATAAACAGAAGGTTTCTGGCAGAGAGCATAGTGGGTGTAATGGCGTGTCTGCTGCTGAGGTCTCTAACAGGCAGACCCGTGGCTTCTCAACAGTCTCTTCACGAAACCAAACAGACACTCTATCAGATGTCTCACCAGACTCGACCTCTACCGGGATTCAATCGTTAATGACATTTCCTTTGACACACACTCATTAAGGGAAATATAACATTTACTGAAGCTTCGATTCAGAAAGCAATGTATCAGTGATTCTGTTTAATGAGTTGGAGAATACTGGCAATATCCAATGCTAAAAAAAGATGCCAAATGTGGAGAAACAAGAGATTTATTTGTTATGATAACTTGATGTATTCCTTGGTGGACTGGTTTAAGGAATGCTTAGTGTGACAAACTCTGCCCACAAAAAGCATGCTACATCTCTCTCTCACTGTCTTGCTTCATCTTTCTACTTTCAATCCATTTTGACATCATTTGTAAGGTCAACATTTCTTACACTTCAAAATCCTGTAGTACATGAGAGTTCCAGTACATGAAAGCACCAGATAGTTATTTAACTGCTTTGAAATAGATATAAATAAAAACACTATAGCCCAATATAACAAAGATTTTACGAAAGAAAACAAAATAAACCAAATAAAAATGTCTCCATTTCAACAGCTAAACAATGAGTGTGGATGTCTGGAGAAAAACAATGCCCCCAAAACAGCAATAATTTTCTTGGCAATATCTAATGTTTTCTAATATCAATTACAATGGGAGATTTGGGACTGTGGGAGAAGCAACATAAATAATTCCATTAGAGGGAAGTCATCTTCTGCATTTTTTTGTTGAATTTTGTTTGTTTTCCAGCATGTAAATAGTAAGAGGTGGAGAAATTACTATAGAAGCTCAGTGGAGAGGTGAAGGGTTATGTGTTGTTTTGCCTAGACATACACTACCGGTCAAAAGTTTAAGAACACCTACTCGTTCAAGGGTTTTTCTTTATTTTTACTATTTCCTACATTGTAGAATACTAGTGAAGACATCAACACTATGAAATAACACATTGGGAATCATGTAGTAACCAGAAAAAGTTAAACAAATCAAAATATTTTATATTTGAGATTCTTCAAATAGCCACCCTTTGCCTTGATGACAGCTTTGCACACTCTTGGCACTCTCTCAACCAACTTCATTAGGTAGTCACCTGGAATTTATTTCACTTCACAGGTGTGCCTCAAAAGTTAATTTGTGGAATTTATTTCCTTAATGCGTTTGAGCAAATCAGTTGTGATGTGACAAGGTAGGGGGGTATACAGAAGATAGCCCTATTTGGTAAAAGACCAAGTCCATATTATGGCAAGAACAGCTCAAATAAGCAAAGAGAAATGACAGCCCATCATTACTTTAAGACATGAAGGTCAGTCAATACGAAACAGTTCAAGATCTTTGAAAGTTTCTTCAAGTGCAGTCGTAAAAACCATCAAGCACTGTGATGAAACTGGCTCTCATGAGGACCGCCACAGGAAAGTGTGACAACCCTCCCACTCTGTCCTCCCAATTCTTTCTCTTTGCTCGTTTTCCTTAATAGGATGTCGGTGGGCGGAGCCGGGAGGGTCGTCAGCAAAATGGGACACACCTCGGCTCGGGTGTATCCCGGGATAAATACACCTCTTCCCCATTCATTGGGGAGACTCTCTCCATGCAGACACAGATTTAGGTTGTGGCAATTTTGTGGCCGTTTTTGTTTGTTTGCGTTGGCACCTTTCAACACCCATCATTATGACATTTATGCACGCAACCACTCACTTATACTACTGATTACTGACTACACACACACACACACACAATTGTTAATTGTATTTAGTTTACTTTAGTTAATAAATATATTTTGTTATTCCTTATCTCCACAGTCTCCCTTTTTGTTACGAACTTTGAGCCAGTTCGTGACAAAAGGAAGACCCAGAGTTACCTCCGCTGCAGAGAATAAGTTAATTAGAGTTACCAGACTCAGAAATTGCAGCCCAAATAAATGCTTCATGGAGTTCAAGTAACAGACTGTAACGAGTGTCGTACGGAGTAGACCAAGGCGCAGCGGGTTGAGTGCTCATTTTAACTTTTATTTGAACACTGAAAAAACAAAACAAGAAAACGAACGAACACAGTAATGCAGGCTACACACAGCTATGCAAAAACAACTTCCCACAAACCACAGGTGAAAAAATGGTTACCTAAGTATGACTCCCAATCAGCAACAACGATGTACAGCTGTTCCTGATTGAGAGCCATACCAGGCCAACAAAGAAATACACAACCTAGAAAATCATAGAAATACAAAAACAGAACAATACCCAAAAACCCCTACAACACAAAACAAACACACCCCTCTTATATAATAACATACCCAATAAACCCCGAAACACTCTAACCAAACGCCCCCTGCCACGTCCTGACCAAACTATAATAACAAATAACCCCTTTACTGGTCAGGACGTGACACAGACACATCTCAACATCAACTGTTCAGAGGAGACAGTGTGAATCAGGCCTTCAAGGTAACATTTCTGCAAAGAACCACTACGAAAGGACACCAATAAGAAGAAACTTGCTTGGGCCATGAAACACAAGCAATAACGGAGCGGTGGAAATTTGTCCTTTGGTCTGATGAGTCCAAATTGGATATTTTTGGTTACAACCGCTGTGTCTTTGTGAGACGCGGTGTGGGTGAACAGATTATCTCTGCATGTTTATTTCCCACAGCTGGTTGAGAGAATGCCAGGAGTGTGCAAAGCTGTCATCAAGTCAAAGATGGCTATTTGAAGAATCTGAAATATATTTGGATTTGTTTAAAACTTTTTTTGGTTACTTCATGATTCCCAATGTGTTATTTCATAGTTTTGATGTCTTCAATGTAGAAAATAGTACAAATAAAGAAAAACCCTTGAATGAGTAGGGGTTCTAAAACGTTTGAATGGTTATCAGGTATGAAGGTAAGACCCAGATGTAGACCACGTCGAATAAACAATAGTTTAATGTTCTAACAGGGGCAGGCAAAATACAGGTCAAGGCAGGCAGGGGTCAGAAAACCAGAGGTGGGGAAACAGTATCGGACCGCAGGCAGAGGAGACACTCACAAAGACAGGTGAAACAAATCAGGGTGTGACAATGGTCTATAGAAAGTCTACACCCTCTTGGATTTCTTCATCTTTTATTATGTTACAAAGTGGGATGAAAATGTATTTGTCATTTTATATCAATGAGCTGCACAAATTACTCTAATGTCAAAGTGGAAGAAGATTTAAGATTTAAGAAAAATAAAACACTAGTATACTGTATCTTGATTAGATAAGTATTCACTCCCCTGAGTCAATACATGTTAGAAACACCTTTGGCAGCAATTACAGCTATCAGTCTTCTTGGGTAAGTGTCATAAGTGCAATATTTGCTCATTATGTTTCACGCTCTGTCAGTGTGTTGTGGATCATTACTAGACAGCAATATTCAAGTCTTGCCATAGATTTTCAAGCAGATTTAAGTACAATCTGTGACTTGGCCACTTAGGAACATTCACTGACTTCTTGGTAAGCAACTCCAGTGTAGATTTGGCTTTGTGTTGCATGTTACTGTCCTGCAGAAAGTTGAATTCCTCTCCTAGTGTCTGGTGTAAAGCACACCGAAGCAGGTTTTTGCCTGTACTTAGCTCCATTCCCATTTATTTTCATCCTGAAAAACTCCCCAGTCTTTACCGATGTCAAGCATACCCATACAATGATGCAGCCCCCACCATGCTTGAAACTAGAGCCAACTGTGGAGGTTTCATAATACCTATAAAACCTATCGATCAAACAAGGAAAATGGTTCCAATTGTTTTCAAACATTCATTTTTACCATTGGGGATTTTAAAAACACTTAAAATAAGGGCTGTGTATCATATTGTCAGCGAATGCTAGAAGTGGTGGTAGGAGTCAGGCGCAGAGAGCAGAGGTAAGGTGATAATGTGTTTATTCCGTAACACAAACAAAAACGGTCGACGCCAACACAACTGGCGTGAAAATGCGAGCTGCCCAAAACCAACAGGTGCACAGCACGCACATAAAACAATACTATATGATCGCCAGCACTTTCAATAACAACACACACTGACGTAAATAATCCCGCACAAACCTGTGCGTGCTAAACAGGCTTAAATACCCATAAATCAAGAGAACCAAATGGGGAACAGGTGCAAACAATAAGACATACCAAACGAAAAGGAAAAAGGGATCAGTGGCGGCTAGTAGGCCGGTGACGACGACCGCCGAGCGCCGCCCGAGCAGGCAGGGGAGTCACCTTCGGTGGAATTCGTGACAGTACCCCCTCCTGACGCTTGGCTCCCGCAGCGCGCCGCCACCGGCCTCGAGGACGACCCGGAGGGCGAGGCGCAGGGCGGCCCCCATGAAGGCGGTGGAATTCCCTCAGTAGTGGGGGGTCCAAAATGTCCTTCCTAGGTACCCAGCACCTCTCCTCCGGCACCTCACCTTCCTGCATGGGACCAGCCACCACCGGCCTGAGGAGAGACACATGAAACGAGGGGTTAATACGGTAGTAAGATGGAAGTTGTAACCGGTAACACACCTCGTTTATCCTCCTCAGGACTTTAAACGGCCCTACACACTGCGGGCCCAGCTTCCGGCAGGGCAAGCGGAGGGGCAGGTTTCTAGCCGAGAGCCAGACTCGATCCCCTGGTGCAAACACAGGGGTCTCACTGCGGTGCTGGTCAGCGCTCTTCTTCTGCCGTCCACTCGCCTTAATGAGTGCGTCTTGGACGGCTCTCCAAGTGTCCTTCGAGCGCTGCACCCAATCCTCCACCGCAGGAGCCTCGGTCTGGCTCTGGTGCCATGGAGCCAGGACTGGCTGGTAGCCCAACACGCACTGGAACGGTGACATGTTGGTCGATGAGTGACGTAGGGAATTTTGGGCTATTTCGGCCCATGGGACGTATCTCGGGCCGGTCCCGGCAATACGTCCTTAGAAACCTACCCACCTCTTGGTTCACCCTCTCCACCTGCCCATTACTTTCGGGGTGGAAACCCGAGGTCAGGCTGACCGAGACCCCCAAACGTTCCATGAACGCCCTCCAAACTCTGGACGTGAACTGGGGACCTCGATCAGAAACGATGTCCTCGGGCACCCCGTAGTGCCGGAAGACATGGGTAAACAGGGCCTCCGCAGTCTGCAGAGCCGTAGGGAGACCGGGCAACGGGATGAGACGGCAGGACTTCGAGAACCGATCCACAACGACCAGGATAGTGGTGTTTCCCTGCGAGACGGGAAGGTCAGTGAGGAAGTCCACTGACAAGTGCGACCACGGCCGCTGTGGAACGGGGAAGGGGTGTAATTTCCCTCTAGGCAGGTGTCGAGGAGCCTTGCTCTGAGCGCACACCGAGCAGGAGGAAACATTCAACCGCACGTCCTTGGCCAAGGTGGACCACCAGTACTTCCCCCTCAGGTTCCGCACTGTCCTCTCGATCCCAGGGTGACCCGAAGAGGGAAGATTATGGGCCCATCGAATCAATCGATCACGGAGACCAAGCGGCACGTACTGGACACCTGCCGGACACTGAGCTGGTGCAGGTTCCAACCGTAATGCCCGCTCGATCTCCGCGTCCAACTCCCATACCACCGGAGCTACCAAGCACGACGCTGGAATGATGGGAGCCGGATCGATGGCCCTCTCCTCGGTGTCATATAGGCGGGACAGTGCGTCGGCCTTCGTGTTCTGTGCACCTGGCCGATAAGAGATTGTGAACCGGAAACGGGTAAAGAACATGGCCCACCTGGCCTGACGCGGATTCAGTCTCCTAGCTGCCCGGATGTACTCGAGATTACGGTGGTCAGTCCAGATGAGGAAAGGGTGCTTAGCCCCCTCAAGCCAATGTCTCCACACCTTCAGAGCCTTGACCACAGCTAACAACTCCCGGTCCCCCACGTCATAGTTCTGCTCCGCCGGCCCGAGCTTCCTGGAAAAGAAAGCGCACGGGCGGAGTTTGGGTGGCGTGCCCGAGCGCTGTGATAGCACGGCCCCCACCCCAGTCTCGGACGCGTCCACCTCCACTATGAATGCCAAAGAGGGATCTGGATGAGCCAGCACGGGAGCATTGGTAAACAGCTCCTTCAGGCGACTGAACGCTCTGTTCGCCTCTGCTGACCAGCGCAAGCGTGCCGGACCCCCCTTCAGCAGTGAGGTAATGGGAGCAGCAACTTGACCAAAGCCCCGGATAAACCTCCGGTAGTAATTGGCAAACCCTAAAAACCGCTGCACCTCCTTTACCGTGGTCGGAGTTGGCCAATTACGCACGGCTTTAACGCAGTCATCCTCCATCACCACCCCCGAGGTGGAAATGCGATACCCCAGGAAGGAAACGGCTCGTTTGAAAAACTCACATTTCTCAGCCTTGACGTACAGGTCATTCTCCAGCAGTCGCCCAAGCACCTTGCGCACCAGGGAGACATGCGCGGCGCGGGTGGCGGAATAGATCAGGATGTCATCAATATACACCACCACCCCCTGCCCGTGCAGGTCCCTGAGAATCTCGTCAACAAAGGATTGAAAGACGGCTGGAGCATTCTTTAACCCATACGGCATGACGAGGTACTCATAGTGGCCCGATGTGGTACTGAATGCGGTTTTCCACTCGTCTCCTCCCCGGATACGCACCAGATTGTATGCGCTCCTGAGGTCCAATTTCGTGAAAAAACGCGCGCCGTGAAATGATTCCACCGCCGTAACGATGAGAGGTAGCGGGTAACTAAACCCTACTGTGATAGAATTTAGACCTCGATAATCAATGCACGGACGCAGCCCACCATCCTTTTTCTTCACGAAAAAGAAACTCGATGAGACGGGTGACATGGAGGGCCGAATGTACCCGTCTCAGAGATTCCGTGACATATGTCTCCATAGCCAACGTCTCCTCCTGTGACAATGGGTACACGTGACTCCTGGGAAGTGTAGCGTTTACCTGGAGGTTTATCACGCAATCCCCTCGTCGATGAGGTGGTAATCGGGTCGCCCTCTTTTTACAGAAGGCGATAGCCAAATCGGCATACGCTGAGGGAATGCGCACAGTGGAAACCTGGTCTGGACTCTCCACTGTCGTCGCACCGATGGAAACTCCCTTACACCTGCCTGAGCACTCCTCTGACCACCCTCTGAGAGCCCCCTGTCTCCACGAAATATTGGGATTGTGATTGGCCAGCCAGGGAATCCCCAGCACCACCGGAAACGCAGGCGAATCAATGAGGAAGAGACTAATCCGTTCCCCATGATCCCCCTGTGTTACCATGTCCAGTGGCACCGTGGCCTCCCTGACCAGTCCTGACCCTAATGGTCGGCTATCTAAGGAGTGCACGGGGAAAGGTTGGGTCCAACGACACCAGGGGAATCCCTAGCCTTAACGCGAGCCCACGATCCATAAAGTTTCCAGCTGCGCCTGAATCGACTAGCGCCTTATGCTGGAAAGAGGGAGAAAACAAGGGGAAAGTTACTAAGACGAACATATGACCAACAGGGAGCTCTGGGTGAGGTTGGTGCTTACTCACCTGAGGTGAACGAGGAGTGCTCCGCCTGCCTTCCCGATTCCCAGAGGAGCTCCCCCAGCACCGGTCGGTAGTGTGTCCTCTCCGACCACACTGGTTACAGGAGGAGCCTCCTCCTCCGGTTCCCCTGGACGCGGCCCCCCCTAGCTCTATAGGGACGGGAGCTGGTGGACCTGGAGGTGGAACCAACAGGGCCCAGGTCCGGACGCCCGCGAGCAGCCAGCAGGTTGTCGAGACGCATGGACATGTCTATTAGTTCATCCAGTGAGAGGGTAGTGTCCCGACAGCCTAGCTCCCGGCGGACGTCCTCCCGGAGGCTACAACGATAGTGGTCCATCAGGGCCCTGTCGTTCCACCCCGCTCCAGCAGCCAGGGTCCGGAACTCCAGAGCAAAGTCCTGTGCGCTCCACGTCTCCTGCCGCAGGTGGAACAGCCGTTCACCCGCCGCCCGGCCTTCTGCTGAACTCGGGGTAGTGATCCCTTGCCGAGTCTGGGCCCTACCACACTGCGTTTGCCCACTCCAGGGCACGTCCCGTTAACCTCTTATGGCTAGGGGGCAGTATTTTCACGGCTGGATAAAAAACGTACCCGATTTAATCTGGTTACTAATCCTACCCAGTAACTAGAATATGCATATACTTATTATATATGGATAGAAAACACCCTAAAGTTTCTAAAACTGTTTGAATGGTGTCTGTGAGTATAACAGAACTCAAATGTCAGGTCAAAACCTGAGAGATTCCTTTACAGGAAGTGGCCTGTCTGACCATTTCTGGAACTTCTTTGCCATCTCTATCTTTTACTAAGGATCTCTGCTCTAACGTGACACTCCCTACGTCGTCCATAGGCGCTCAGAGCCCGGGAAAAACCTGAATGTCGTCATCCCAGCCCCAGGCTGAAACACATTATCGCCTTTCTCAAGTGGCCGATCAAGGGACTGTGGGCTTAGGCGCGTGACCTGACCGCCCCCGTCTTTGTGATTTTTTCCTCTGTTTGCCGAAAAGGAGATTCCCGGTTGGAATATTATCGCTTTTCTGCGAGAAAAATGGCATAAAAATTGATTTTAAACAGCGGTTGACATGCTTCGAAGTACGGTAATGGAATATTTAGAATTTTTTTGTCACGAATTGCGCCATGCGCACGACCCTTCTTTACCATTTCGGATAGTGTCTGGGACGCACGAGCAAAACGCCGCTATTCGGATATAACGATGGATTATTTTGGACCAAACCAACATTTGTTATTGAAGTAGCAGTCCTGGGAGTGCATTCTGACGAAGACAACAAAGGTAATGAAACTTTTGTAATAGTAAATCGGAGTTTGATCAGGGCTAAACTTGGTCGGTGTCTAAATGGCTAGCCGTGATGGCTGGGCTATCTACTGAGAATATTGCAAAATGTGCTTTCACCGAAAAGCTATTTTAAAATCGGACATATCGAGTGCATAGAGGAGTTCTGCATCTATAATTCTTAAAATAATTGTTATGTTTTTTGTGAACGTTTATCGTGAGTAATTTAGTAAATTCACCGGAGGTTTGCGGGGGGTATGCTAGTTCTGAACGTCACATGCTAATGTAAAAAGCTGGTTTTTGATATAAATATGAACTTGATTGAACAAAACATGCATGTATTGTATAACATAATGTCCTAGGTGTGTCATCTGATGAAGATCATCAAAGGTTAGTGCTGCATTTAGCTGTCTTCTGTGTTTTTGTGACATTATATGCTAGCTTGAAAAATGGGTGTCTGATTATTTCTGGCTGGGTACTCTGCTGACATAATCTAATGTTTTGCTTTCGTTGTAAAGCCCTTTTGAAATCGGACAGTGTGGTTAGATTAACGAGAGTCTTGTCTTTAAAATGGTGTAAAATAGTCATATGTTTGAGAAATTGAAGTAATAGCATTTCTAAGGTATTTGAAAATCGCGCCACGGGATTACACTGGCTGTTGCATAGGTGGGACGATTTCGTCCCGCCTAGCCCAGAGAGGTTAAAGTCACAGTTATGAAAACTCAGGACACTAAAGAGGCCTTTCTACTGACTCTGAAAAACACCAAAATAAAGATTCCCAGAGTCCCTGCTCATCCGCGTGAACGTGCCTTTGGCATGCTGTAAGGAGGCATGAGGACTGCAGATGTGGCCAGGGAAATAAATTGCAATATCAGTACTGTGAGACTCCTAAGACAGCACTACAGGGAGACAGGACGGACAGCTGAACGTCCTCGCAGTGGCAGACCACGTGTAACAACACTTGCACAGGATCGGTACATCCGAACATCATACCTGCGGGACAGGTACAGGATGGCAACAGCAACTGCCCGAGTTACACCAGGAACACACAATCCCTCCATCAGTGCTCAGACTGTCCACAATAGGCTGAGAGAGGCTGGACTGAGGGCTTGTAGGCCTGTTGTAAGGCAGGTCCTTACCAGACATCACCGGAAACAACGTCACCTATGGGCACAAACCCACCATTGCTGGACCAGACAGGACTGGCAAAAAGTGCTCTTCACTGACGAGTCACGTTTTTGTCTCACCAGGGGTGATGGTCAGATTTGCGTTTATCGCCGAAAGAATGAGCATTATACCGAGGCATCAATTTTGTCACGCCCAGACCATAGAGAGCCATTGTTTCTCTATGGTGATGTAGGTCAGGGCGTGACTGGGGGGTATTCTAGTTTATTATTTCTATGTGGGGTTCTAGGTTATTATTTCTGTTGGTGATTTGTATGATTCCCAATTAGAGGCAGCTGGTAATCGTTGTCTAATTGGGTATCATATTTAAGTAGTTATTTTTCCCACCTGTGTTTATGGGATCTTGTTTTTGTGTAGGTGCCTTTTTGCACTTCACTGTCTTCACGTTTCATTTGTTCATTTATTGTTTTGTATTTTGCAAAGTTAAGTTATACTAAAGATGTGGAACGCTACTCACGCTGCGCCTTGGTCCAATTATTACGACGATCGTGAAAAAGTTGGAGGTGGAGGGTCCGTCATGGTCTGGAGCGGTGTGTCACAGCATCATCAGACTGAGCTTGTTGTCATTGCAGGCAATCTCAACACTGTGCATTACAGGGAAGACATCCTCTTCCCTCATGTGGTGCTCATCCTGGCATGATCCTTGTAATTCTTCAGCCATTCCTGAACCTGCGACCAAAAACAAGCTACATATGGACAGTACCAAAACAAATTATCGTCACTGATCCCCCCAGTACAGATGCTCATTCCGTTCACCTGCTACGTAATGAGACTGACTTGTCTCATTACGCACACCTGGATCCCATTCCCCCTGATTAGTATGTATATATGTGCCCTCTGTTCCCCATTGTCCTTGTCAGTTATTGTTACCATGTCCCTTGGCCGTGTGCTATTATATCGGCTTCCATGCTACGTGTTTTTGTGCACTTGATTTACAAGTCTCGTCCCGTGTATAATTTAGAGGTTTACACCTCGCTCTTTTGTTTTGGGTGGTGAAAATAAAATAGAACCCCATATTAACTATTCCTGTGCCTGTCTCCTTTCTTTATATGTGACAGAATAACCGACACAGTAAATGGAGACAGCAGGAAAGACCGAGCTGTCGAACATCATAGATACAGCCCAGCATCAAGAGGACCATCTCTCCAGACTCGGCAATGCCATAGACAGAGTGCTGGCAACCATCCTGCATTTGGAGGGAAATGTACTGTCACGTCCTGACCATAGTAAGTTGTTATTTTCTATGGTAGATTGGCTCAGGGCGTGACAGGGGGTGTTTGTCCGTTTTTGTATTTCTATGTTTAGTTTCTAGTTTTGTATTTCTAGGTTGTTTTTTGTTTGGCATGACCTCCAATTAGAGGCAGCCGGTTGTCATTGTCTCTAATTGGAGGCCATATTTAAGTTGATGTTTGTCCCACTTGGTTTTTGTGGGTGATATTATTTTGAGTAGTGTGTTTTCTTCTCTGCGTCAGGGTTTGTTGTTTTTGTGTTTAAGTATTTAAGTGTATTGCATTCAGTTTCACATTTAATAAATTATGTGGAACGAAACCTACGCTGCATTTTGGTCCAAACCTTCAAACAGCCGTGACAGAATCACCCACCAACAAAGGACCAAACAGCGTGGAATGGAGCAGCGGGAGTCGTGGACGTGGGAAGAAATCCTGGATGGGAAAGGACCCTGGAGGCAGGCTGGGGAGTATCTCCGTCCGAAGGAGGAGATCGAGGTAGCGAAGGGCGGAGCGGCGATACTATGAGGCGCTATATCCACCAAGAGGCAAGGATGAGAGGCAGCACCCCAAATTTTTTAGGGGGGGCACATGGGCAGATTGGCTAAGGCGATTTTAAGACCTGAGCCAACTCCCCGTGCTTACCGTGGGGAGCGGGTGACCGAGCAAGCACCGTGTTATGCGATGGTGCGCACTGTGTCGCCAGTGTGCACTCACAGCCCGGTGCGCTCGGTGCAAGCTCCTCACCGTTGCCGTGCTAGAGTTGGCCGTCAGCCAGGTAGAAGTGCGCCGGTTCAGCGTATCTGGTCTCCAGTGAGTCTCTTCGGTCCAGGTTATCCTGCACCTGCTCTACGCACGGTACCCCCCTTTCACCAGCACTGCCCAGTTCGTCCTGTGCGGGCGCTCCGCCCTTGCTTGGCTCAAATCACCATTCAGCCAGGACGGGGTGTGCCAGCTCTAAGCTCCAGATCTCCGGTGCGCCTCCGGAGCCCAGTACGTCCTGTGCCTCCTCCTCGGACTCACCCTGAGGTGCGTGTTACTAATCTGGCGCCTCCTATGCCAGCTCCACGCATCAGGCCTCCAGTGCGCCTGACCAGTCTGGGGTGTCCTGTTCCTGCTCCCCGCACTCGCCCAGAGGTGCGTGTTACTAGTCTGGTGCCTCCTATGCCAGTCCCACGCATCAGGCCACCAGCGGCGCTCCGCAGCCCGGAGCCTCCAGCGGCGCTGCGCAGCCCGGAGCCTCCAGCGGCGGTCCGCAGCCCGGAGCCTCCAGCGGCGGTCCGCAGCCCGGAGCCTCCAGCGGTGGTCCGCAGCCCGGAGTCTTCAGCGGTGAATGGCGGTCCGAAGCATCTGGCAATGATCCATGGTCTGGTTCCTCTGGACATAAAGAAGCGGGGGGGGATCAGCGGGCGCTGGGGGTACTACGCCCAGAACCAGAGCCGCCGCCATAGACATTAGTCACCCGTCCTACCCTCCCTTTGTGTTGTTTTTTTGGGGTGGGTGTTGTTTAGTTGTTTTTTGTTTTGTTTTTGTAGGTGTGGTTGGAGTCCACAACTTTGGGGAGGGGTACTGTCACGTCCTGACCATAGTAAGTTGTTATTTTCTATGGTAGAGTAGGTCAGGGCGTGACAGGGGGTGTTTGTCCGTTTTTGTATTTCTATGATTAGTTTCTAGTTTTGTATTTCTAGGTTGGTTTTTGTTTGGCATGACCTCCAATTAGAGGCAGCCGGTTGTCGTTGTCTCTAATTGGAGGCCATATTTAAGTTGATGTTTGTCCCACTTGGTTATTGTGGGTGATATTATTTTGAGTAGTGTGTTTTCTTCTCTGCGTCAGGGTTTGTTGTTATTGTGTTTTCAAGTATTTAGTGTATTGCATTCAGTTTCACGTTTAACCTGTTAGGGCTAGGGGGCAGCATTTGCACGTCTGGATAAAAAAAATGTACCCGATTTAATCTGGTTACTAATCCTACCCAGTAACTAGAATATGCATATACTTATTATATATGGATAGAAAACACTCTAAAGTTTCTAAAACTGTTTGAATGGTGTCTGTGAGTATAACAGAACTCATTTGGCAGGCAAAACCCTGAGACATTTTCTGACAGGAAGTGGATACCTGATGTGTTGTATTGACTTTAAACCTATCCCATTGAAAAACACAGGGGCTGAGGAATATTTTGGCACTTCCTATTGCTTCCACTAGATGTCACCAGCCTTTACAAAGTGTTTTGAGTCTTCTGGAGGGAGATCTGACCGAACAAGAGCCATGGAACGATGATGTCCCATTAGACACCTCGCGCGCGAGTTCATGTTGGGTACCCTCGTTCCAATACGTTATAAAAGAGTATGCATTCGTCCACCTTGAATATTATTCATGTTCTGGTTAAAAAAGGCCCTAATGATTTATGCTATACAACGTTTGACATGTTTGAACGAACGGAAATATATTTTTTCCCCTCGTTCATGACGAGAAGTCCGGCTGGCTTAGATCATGTGCTAACAAGACGGAGCTTTTTTGAACAAAACTACATTCGTTATGGACCTGTGATACCTGGAAGTGACATCTGATGAAGAGAATCAAAGGTAATGGATTATTTACATAGTATTTTCGATTTTAGATCTCCCCAACATGACGTCTAGTCTGTATCGCAACGCGTATTTTTCTGGGCGCAGTGCTCAGATTATTGCAAAGTGTGATTTCCCAGTAAGGTTATTTTTAAATCTGGCAAGTTGATTGCGTTCAAGAGATGTAAATCTATAATTCTTTAAATGACAATATAATATTTTACCAATGTTTTCTCATTTTAATTATTTAATTTGTGACGCTGACTTGACTGCCGGTTACTGGAGGGAAACGATTTCCTCAACATCAATGCCATAGTAAAACGCTGTTTTTGGATATAAATATGAACTTGATAGAACTAAAAATGCATGCATTGTCTAACATAATGTCCTAGGAGTGTCATCTGATGGAGATTGTAAAAGGTTAGTGCATCATTTTAGCTGGTTTTATGGTTTTGGTGACCCTGTCTTTGACTTGACAAAACATTACACACAACTCTTGTAAATGTACTGTCCTAACATACTCTAAATTTATGCTTTCGCCGTAAAACCTTTTTGAAATCGTAAAACGTGGTTAGATTAAGGAGATGTTTATCTTTCAAATGGTGTAAAATAGTTGTATTTTTGAAAAATTTGAATTTTGACATTTATTTGGATTCAAATTTGCCGCTCTTGAAATGCACCTGCTGTTGATGGAGTGCACCACGGGTGGCACGCTAGCGTCCCACCTAGCCCATAGAGGTTAATAAATTATGTGGAACAAAACCGACGCAAAATTTTGGTCCATACCTTCAAACAGCCGTGACATGTACAGTCCCTCCAGTCCCCAGCACCGGTTCCGGCACCAGGCCCCACACCCCTACCTGCCTCTGTCACATCTGAGCCAGTCCGTGGAATACCCCTGTTCCTCCCGGAGCGCTTTGACGGCACGCCAGTGAGAAGCAAGGGATTCCTTCTGCAATACGACCTTTACCTCGCTCGCTACACAGAGGCTGTCTCGAAGAGAGACAGGGTTGCCACCGTCATCTCGACACTGACCGGACGGGCCCTGGACTGAGTGCTGCGGTCTGGAAAACGGGCGGAACCCGTTTTAATCAATCATAATCAATCATTATGTACCCTAATACGCAAATAAACAATAAAATTTAAGACGGAGAATCGTTGTCTTTACCGGAGATAAACAAAAAGAACGTGCTCTCTCGGCCATGCGCTTGGAAACACTACAGCCAAAATGGGAGCCACTAGAAAAACTACAACTTCTCCCTCATTTTTACAAAAACCAGCCTGAAACTCTTTCCAAAGACTGACATCTAGTGGAAGCCCTAGGAACTGCAATCGGGGACGATTTTGCCCTATTACAAAAGTGCCAGGCATTGAAATCTGTCACGTTCTGACCAGTAAAGGGGTTATTTGTTATTGTAGTTTGGTCAGGATGTGGCAGGGGATGTTTGTTTTATGTGGTTCGGGGTTTGTTGGGTTATGTTATTATGTAAGAGGGGTGTTTGTTTAGAGTGTTCTGGGGTTTTGGGCTATGTTCTTGTTAGTTTATTTCTATGTTAGTTCTAGTCGTTCTATGTCTATGTTTAGTTAATGGGGTTGACCTTCAATTGGAAGCAGCTGCTCCTCATTGCTTCTAATTGAAGGTCTTATTTAAGAGGGGTGTTTGTTCTATGGTATTTGTGGGTAGTTGTCTCCTGTTTAGTGTCTGAGCACCTGATAGGACTGTTAGTGTCGTTCGTTTATTTTGTATACGTGATTTGTTTGTTTTTCCTTCTTCACATTAAAAAGAAGATGAGTATACACGTTCCCGCTGCGTTTTGGTCTGATCCTTACGACACCGTTACAGAAATCAGTGTTTTCTATCCAAATCTACCAATTATATGCATATCCTAGCTTCTGGGTCTTAGTAGCAGGCAGTTTACTTTGGGCACACCTTTCATCCGGACGTCAAAATACTGCCCCCTATCCCAAAGAAGTTAAGAAGGCTCTGAAGGTGCTGGCTGGAGTGGTCCAAACACCGGTCCAAACACACCTTTCCTGGTGTGGACGGACCACCGCAACCTGGAGTACATCAGGGCAGCAAAGAGAATAAACCCGAGACAGGCCAGTTGGGCTCTATTCTTCGCCAGATTCCAATTCACGCTTTCTTATAGGCCAGGCTCAAAGAACATGAAGGCAGATGCCCTGTCTCGCCTCTATGATGCAGAGGAGAGGGAGGGAGAGGAGACTCCCTTCATCCCGTATCACCGCGCCAGTGGTGTGGGACATGGACACCGAGACGCGGCAGTGTACAGAACCCGTACCCTGTGTACAGAACCCGCACCTGCACTGTGCCCGGAGAACCGTGCCTATGGGCCCACGGGTGTGAGGGAACGCCTCCTTACCGGGGCACACAGGCGCCTGTGTCAGGTCATCCTGGGACAGGCCGTACCATTGCCTGCCTGACAGAGAAGTACTTGGGGCCCACCTTGGCGAGGGATGTCCGGGTTTATGTCTCTTCCTGCTCCATCTGTGCCCAGTCTAAGACACCCAGACACCTCCCTTTGGAAAGCTCCTTCCCCTGCTTGTTCCACAATGACCCTGGTCTCACCTCTCGGTGGACTTTGTCACTGACCTTCCCCCCTCCCAGGGGAACGCCACCGTTCTCATCGTTGTGGACCAGTTTTCCAAATCTTGTCACCTCCTTCCTCTGCCTGGGCTCCCGTCGGCCATGTAATCCATAGAGGCTCTTTTTACGCACGTCTTCCGGCACTACGGGATCCCGGAGGACATTGTGTCAGATCGTGGCCCTCAGTTCACCCAACACATAGGGAAAGCATTCATGGAACTCCTGGGGGTCACGGTCAGTCTCACCTCCGAGTACCGCCCTCAAGCTAATGGCAGGTAGAGAGCGTCAATCAGGAAATGGGCAGGTTCCTGAGGTGTTACTGTCAGGACCGGCCGGGGAAGTGGACGGATTTTCTACTTTGGGCTGAGTATGTGCAGAATTTCCTCCGCCACTCCTCCACTAACATCAGTCCTTTCCAGCGTGTGTTGGGGTATCAGCCGGCACAGGCACCTTGGCATCCGAGCCAGACCGAGGCCCCTGTAGTGGATGACTGGAACGCTGCGCAGCACTCCTCTCCATCAGCGCAAGGAACAGACCAACCACAACCGCAGTGAGTCGACTGGGTCTGGTTCTCTACCCGGAACCTGCCCCTCAACCTGCCCTGCCAGAAGCTGAGCCCGTGGTTTGTGGGGCCGTTTAAAATCCTAAGGAGGTTTAATGAGGCAATGTACCATTTGCAACTCCCTGCTGATTACCGCATTAACCCGACTTTTCATGTGTCTCTCCTCAGGCCTGATCCCCTTGCTGAGGCTGGACCCAGTGACGCCCCGCCTCTTCCTCTGGACATTGTGGGAGTTCTGGCGTACTCGCTCGGTGAAGTTCTGGATTCAAGGCTTCGGGTGGGGCGTCTAAAGTACCTCATCGACTGAGAGGGGTACGGCCCAGAGAAGCGGTGCTGGGTTCTTGCAGTGGACATCCAGGACACCTAGCTGAACAGGGATTTTCACCGTCAGCGCCCTGACCAATCTGCACTGCGTCCCTGTGGTCTTCCCCGAGGCCGGTGTCATCCCGCTGCTGGTGCAGCGCGTTGAGGGTTACTGTCATGGATCCCCGTGTACTGCTGCTCCAGCTCCGGAGGTCTCTGTGACCGGTCTTCTAGGCATCACTTTACTGTATTCATTACCACCAACCCCGGACGGTCTTGTCTCATTACGCACACCTGGTTCCCATTCCCCCTGATTAGTATGTATATATACACACACACAAGTTAAAAATGTTGTAAAATGATTTGCATTTTAATGAGGGAAATAAGTATTTGACCCCTCTACAAAACATGACTTAGTACTTGTTGGCAAAACCCTTGTTGGCAATCAGAGGTCAGACGTTTCTTGTAGTTGGCCTCCAGGTTTGCACACATCTCAGGTAGGATTTTGTCCCACTCCTCTTTGCAGATCTTCTCCAAGTCATTAACTTCTCTAGGGCCAGTGGGACGATTTTGTCCCACCTACGTAACAGCCAGTGGAATCCCGTGGCGCGTTATTCAAATACCTTAGAAATGCTATTACTTCAATTTCTCAAACATATGACTATTTTACACCATTTTAAAGACAAGACTCTCGTTAATCTAACCACACTGTCCGATTTCAAAAAGGCTTTACAACGAAAGCAAAACATTAGATTATGTCAGCAGAGTACCCAGCCAGAAATAATCAGACACCCATTTTTCAAGCTAGCATATAATGTCACAAAAACCCAGAAGACAGCTAAATGCAGCACTAACCTTTGATGATCTTCATCAGATGACAACATGCATGTTTTGTTCAATCAAGTTCATATTTATATCAAAAAACAGCTTTTTACATTAGCATGTGACGTTCAGAACTAGCAAACTTCTGGTGAATTTCATAAAAATTTACTAAATTACTCACGATAAACATTCACAAAAAGCATAAATTATTTTAAGAATTATAGATACATTACTCCTCTATGCACTCTGTCCGATTTTAAAATAGCTTTTCGGTGAAAGCACATTTTGCAATATTCTAAGTAGATAGCCCGGCATCACAGGGCTAGCTATTTAGACACCCAGCAAGTTTAGCACTCACCAAAGTCAGATTTACTACAAGAAAAATGTTATTACCTTTGGTGTTCTTCGTCAGAATGCACTCCCAGGACTTCTAATTCAATAACAAATGTTGGTTTGGTCCCAAATAATCCATAGTTATATCCAAACAGCGGCGTTTTGTTCGTATGTTCAAGACACTATCCGAAAGGGTAAAGAAGGGTGACGAGCACGACGCATTTCGTGACAAAAAATTCGAAATATTTCATTACCATACTTCGAAGCATGTCAACCGCTGTTTAAAATCAATTTTTATGCCATTTTTCTCGCAAAAAAAGCGATAATATTCCGACCGGGAATCTGCGGTTAGGTAAAAAGACGAAAGAAAATAAAGCATGGGGTCGACTCGTGCACACGCCTAAGCCCATTGTCCTCTGATCGGCCACTTGCCAAAAGCGCAAATGTGTTTCAGCCTGTGGCTGCCTCGATATCATTCAGCTTTTTCCCGGGCTCTGAGAGCCTATGGGAGCCGTAGGAAGTGTCACGTTACAGCAAAGATCCTCAGTCTTCAATAAACAGAGACAAGAAGAACAAGATCTTGTCAGAGAGAGCACTTCCTGTAAGGAATCTTCTCAGGTTTTTGCCTGCCATATGAGTTCTGTTATACTCACAGACACCATTCAAACAGTTTTAGAAACTTTAGGGTATTTTCTATCCAAAGCCAATAATTATATGCATATTCTAGTTACTGGGCAGGAGTAGTAACCAGATTAAATCAGGTACGTTTTTTATCCGGCCGTGTCAATACTGCCCCCTACCCCCAACAGGTTAAGGTTTCGAGGCTGACGTTTGGCAACTCGAACCTTCAGCTCCCTCCACAGATTTTCTATGGGATTAAGGTCTGGAGACTGGCTAGGCCACTCCAGGACCTTAATGTGCTTCTTCTTAAGCCACGCCTTTGTTGCCTTGGCTGTGTGTTTTGGGTCATTGTCATGCTGGAATACCCATCCACGACCCATTTTCAATGCCCTGGCTGAGGGAAGGAGGTTCTCACCCAAGATTTACATGGCCCCGTCCATTTTCCCTTTGATGCGGTGAAGTTGTCCTGTCCCCTTAGCAGAAAAACACCCCCAAAGCATAATGTTTCCACCTCCATGTTTGACGGTGGAGATGGTGTTCTTGGGGTCATAGGCAGCATTCCTCCTCCTCCAAACACGGCGAGTTGAGTTGATGCCAAAGAGCTCCATTTTGGTCTCATCTGACCACAACACTTTCACCAGTTGTCCTCTGAATCATTCAGATGTTCATTGGAAAACTTAAGACGGGCATGTATATGTATTCTTGAGCAGGGGGACCTTGCGGGCGCTACAGGATTTCAGTCCTTCACGGCGTAGTGTGTTACCAATTGTTTTCTTGGTGACTGTGGTCCCAGCTGCCTTGAGATCATTGACAAGATTCTCCCGTGTAGTTCTGGGCTGATTCCTCACTGTTTTCATGATCACTGCAACCCCACGAGGTGAGATCTTGCATGGAGCCCCAGGCCGAGCGATATTGACAGTTCTTTTGTGTTTCTTCCATTTGCGAATAATCGCACCAAATGTTGTCACCTTCTCACCAAGCTGCTTGGCGATGGTCTTGTAGCCCATTCAAGCATTGTGTAGGTCTACAATCTTGTCCCTGACATCCTTGGAGAGCTCTTTGGTCTTGGCCATGGTGGAGAGTTTGGAATCTGATTGATTGATTGCTTCTGTGGACAGGTAACAAGCTGCGGTTAGGAGCACTCCCTTTAAGTGTGCTCCTAATCTCAGCTCGTTACCTGTATAAAAGACACCTGGGAGCCAGAAATCTTTCTGATTGAGAGGGGGTCAAATACTTATTTCCCTCATTAAAATGCTAATCAATTTATAACATTTGACATGCGTTTTTCGGGATATTTTTGTTGTTATTCTGTCGCTCACTGTTCAAATAAACCTACCATTAAAATTAGACTGATCCTTTTTTATCAGTGGGCAAACGTACAAAATCAGCAGGGGATCAAATACTTTTTTCCCCCACTGTATATATAAATTCCAGTTGTACTTTATCAAAAGCCTTTTTAAAGTCAGCTATGAATACCAGGCCTGGTTTCCTAGATTTTTCATTGTTCTATTGTTTCCAGTTCTTGTCTTAAATTATCTCCATGTAAAAAAACCTGTCTGATTAGAATTAATAATATCTGACAGTGCCTTTTAATTCTATGTGGTATACATTTTGCTAGTCTTTCTGTACAGCTGTTAATTTTACATTATTGCTAGAAATCCTTACAATTAACTTTGTTTAAGCATAGCTCCACTAAAGTTGCTTCCTCTTTCAAAATATAATTTGCTGAATCATTCAATTTCAGTAAAATATTTTAGATAGCATTTTTATGTTGAATATTAAAAAAATACTTTAGTGCATTTTCCCCCATATTCCGTCCAGTTTGCTTTATATTTTATACTGATCTTTCTTGAATAAGTTCCTCCAATTCTTTTTACTTTTATTCTAATTTATTCTCTGCCTTTATGGTACAGTTTGTATCGCTATCTATCAGTCCTTCTATTTCCTTTGTTAATATTAACTCTTTTGACCTAAACTGCTTTTGTTTTATAGATGAGTATGGAAATGCACATTTAAGTGTCCCATAAAATAAGGGGATCTGCTGAACCTACACTATATGTACAAAAGTATCTGGACACCCCTTCAAATTAGTGGATTTGGCTAGTTCAGCCATACCCGTTGCTGACAGGTGTATGAAGTCGAGCACACAGCCATGCAATCTCCATAGGGAAATATTGGCAGTAAAACAGCCTTACTGAAGAGCTAAGTGACTTTCAATGTGGCACCATCATAGGACGCCACCTTTCCAACAAGTCAGTTTGTCAAATTTCTGCCCTGCTTGAGCTGCCCCAGTCAACTGTAAGTGTTGTTATTGTGAAGTGTAAACGTCTAGCAGCAACAACTCATCCGCGAAGTGGTAGGCTACACAAGCTCACAAAACATGACCGCCGAGTGCTGAAGTACGTAGCGAGTAAAAATTGTATGTCCTCGGTTGCAACACTCACTACCGAGCTCCAAACTCACTCTGGAAGCAAAATCAGCACAATAACTGTTCGTTGGGAGTTTCCATGGCCCAGCAGCCGCACACAAGCCTAAGATCATCATGCACAATGCCAAGTTTTGGCTGGAGTGGAGTAAAGCTTGCTGCAATTGGACTCTGGAGCAGTGCAAACATTTTCTCTGGAGTGATGAATCACGCTTCACCATCTGGCAGTCCGACGGACTAATCTGGGTTTGGCGGATGGCAGGAGGGGCTACCAGCCCCAACGCATATACCAACTGTAAAGTTTGGTGGAGGAGGAACAATGGTCTCGGGCTGTTTTCCATGGTTTGGGCTAGGTCCCTTAGTTCCAGTGAATTGAAGTCTTAACACTACAGCATATAATGACATTCTAGACGATTCTGTGCTTCCAACTTTCTGCCAGTTTGGGGAAGGCCCTTTCCTGTTTCAGCATGACAATGCCCCTGCTCACAAAGTGAAGTCCATATTGAAATGGTTTGTCGAAATCGGTGTGGAAGAACTTGACTGGCCTGCGCAGAGCCCTGACCTCAACCCCATCGAACACCTTTGGGATGAATTGGAACACTGATGGCAAACCAGGCCTAATCGCCCAACATCAGTTCCTGACCTCACTAATGCTCTTGCGGCTGAATGGAAGCAAGTCCCCAAAGCAATGTTCCTACATCTAGTGGAAAGCCTTCCCAGAATAGCTGAAAAGGGGAGACCAACTCCATATTAATGCCCATGATTTTTGTGATGAGATGTTTGATGAGCAGGTGTCCACATGCTTTGGTCATTTAGTGCATGTTCAATGTCTTATTTGTTATTTTTACCCATTTACCAATGACTGCCCTTCATTATGAGGCTATTGAAAAGCTCCCTGGTCTTTGTAGTTGAATCTGTGCTTGAAATTCAATACTTGACTGTATGGGGGACAAAGGAAGGGGTAGTTGTTCAAAAATCACGTCAACCCCAATTATTTCACACAGTGAGTCCATATAACGTATTATGTGATTTGTTACGCCAAATTTTACTTCTGAACTAATTTAGGCTTGCCTAAACAGAGGTGGTGAATACTTATGCAATGACTATATTTTAGTTAGTAAATGTACTGTATATTAATTTATAAAACTGTGTAGAATGTTTTCACTTTGACATTGAGTATTTTGTGTAGATAAATGACAAATTACAATTAAATCTATTTCAATCCCACTTTATAATGCAACAAACATTTTAAAGTTCAAGAGGGTATAGACTTACTATAGGCAGCATACCCTATCTCTGCGATATAGTTCTCTAGAGTACACTCACACCAAGGCCATGCATTCAAAGCATTTTGCAGAGAACCGACTACATGCAGCCCATCGTGATGAGCTGTTTTCTAAACTGGCTATGTATTCATTCAGGACAGACTCTCCATAGCATTCATCCTAAACCTATAGAATCATTTCACCAGTCTCTGCTTTTGTAAAGCCACTGGGCTTTGTCCGCTTTTCATTTTTCTTTCTCACCATAACAGAAAAAAACCTAGCATTTGGTCGTGGCAATATGTTTAGCTGTAGACCTTGGGGCTGGTAGTGATGGCTCTCTCTGTATGATCCATTAGGAGTGACAGATGGAAGGAGGCTTCAAATGAAAGGCTTGAAAGCTGCGTCTCTAGAGTCACAGCACATTTCTAGATCCACTTTAAAAAGGATTTCTCAAGGTCCCCCTGACCTTCCATTCCATTTCAAGTGGCAAGACTGTTTAGGGAGAGGAGTATGAGCAGTATGACCATTGAGGGGGTGTGGAGGCCAAGTGAAATAAAAACAATCAAAATTATAATAAACTAAAACCTATAATATACTGTACATATTAAACTGTAACAGTGTTGTTGGGGTGGGGACAGAGTACAAGTATGTTGGGGGAAATGTCCATAGGGGGAGCAGCATGTAAGGCAAGTGACCATTGACGAGGTGTGGAGGGAAAATGTCCATATGGGGAGTAGAGGGGGAGGGTGGATTAGGTAGCTGACTAGTGGTGGCTAGTCAGCAGCCTGATGGTCTGAGGGAAGAAAATATTGGCCAGCCTTCCAGTTCTTGCCACGATGCTCCTGTATTTCCCGTGTCTGAGGGATTGAAGTGGGGAGAACAGGGCATGGCTTGGGTGGCTGGGGTCCCTGATGATCTTTTTGGATGTCCTGCGACACCTGGTGTTGTAGGTGTCCTGTAGGACAGTTAGTGTTCACCCAATGGTGCGTTCGTCCTCTGAACCACCTTGAGGTCTGCGGTGATGGAGTTGCCGTGCCAGGCTGTGCTGCAGTCCCGTTTGGCTCATTTGGTAGAGCATGGTGCTTGCCACGCCAGAGTTGTGGGTTTGATTCCCACGGGGGACCAGTACAAAAATGTATGCACTCAGTACTGTAAGTTGCTCAGGATAAGAGTGTCTGCTAAAATGTAAATGCAACCTGACAGTAGGCTCTCGATGGTGCTCCTGTAGAACACTCTGAGGGCCCTCGGGGACAGGCCAAATTTCTTCAGTATCGTCGTTGTTTTTAAAAAACAAAAAACAGTATTTTTCATTGAATATTCGAAACATACAATATACTTGCAGTGAAGTCGCTCAACAACTACAGTTGAAGTCGGAAGTTTACATACACCTTAGCCAAATACATTTAAACTCAGTTTTTCCCAATTCCTGACATTTAATCCTAGTAAAACTTCCCTGTCTTAGTTAGGATCAACACTTTATTTTAAGAATGTGAAATGTCAGAATAATAGCAGAGAGAATTATTTATTTCAGCTTATATTTCTTTCATGACATTCCCAGCGGGTCAGAAGTTTACATACACTCAATTAGTATTTGGTAGCATTGCCTTTAAATTGTTTAACTTGGGTCAAATGTTTTGGGTAGCCTTCCACAAGCTTCCCACAATAAGTTGGGTGAATTTTGGCCAATTCCTCCTGACAGAGCTGGTGTTACTGAGTCAGGTTTGTAGGTCTCCTTGCTCGCACACACTTTTTCAGTTCTGCCCACACATTTTCTATGGGATTGAGGTCAGGGCTTTGTGATGGCCACTCCAATACCTTGACTTTGTTGTCCTTAAGACATTTTTTTACAACTTTGGAAGTATGCTAGGGGTCATTGTCCATTTGGAAGACCCATTTTCAACCAAGCTTTAACTTCCTGACTGATGTCTTGAGATGTTGCTTCATTATATCCACATCATGTTCTTTCCTTCAATGCCATCTATTTTGTGAAGTGCACCAGTCCCTCCTGCAGCAAAGCACCCCCACAACATGATTCTGCCACCCCCGTACTTCATGGTTGGGCTGGTGTTCTTCAGCTTGCAAGCATTCCCCTTTTTCCCTCCAAAAATAACAATGGCCATTATGGCCAAACAGTTCTATTTTTGTTTCATCAGACCAGAGGACATTTCTCCAAAAAGTACGATCTTTGTCCCCATGTGCAGTTGCAAACCATAGTCTGGCTTTTTTATGGCGGTTTTGGAGCAGTGGCTTTTTCCTTGCCGAGTGGCCTTTCAGGTTATGTCAAGACAGTATTTGTTTTACTGTGGATATAGATACTTATGTACCTGTTTCCTCCAGCGTCTTCACAAGGTCCTTTGCTGTTGTTCTGGGATTGATTTGCAACTTTCCCACCAAATTACGTTAATCTCTAGGAGATCGAACGGGTCTCCTTCCTGAGTGGTATGACAGCTGTGTGGTCCCATGGTGTTTATACTTCTGTACTATTGTTTGTACAGATGAACGTGGTAACCAGACTTGTGGAGGTCTAGAATTATTTTTCTGAGGTCTTGGCTGATTTCTTTAGATTTTCCCATGATGTCAAACAGAGGCACTGAGTTTGAAGCTAGGCCCTGAAATACATCCACAGGTACACCTCCAATTGACTCAAATCATGTCAATTAGCCTATCAGAAGCCATGACAGAATTTTCTGGAATTTTCCAAGCTGTTTAAAGGTACAGTCAACTTAGTGTATGTAAACTTCTGACCCAGTGAATTATAAGTGAAATAATCTGTCTGTAAACAACTGTTGGAAAAATTACTTGTGTCATGCACAAAGTAGATGTCCTAACCAACTTGCCAAAACTATAGTTCGTTAACAAGACATTTGTGGAGTTGTTGAAAGACCAGTTTTAATGATTCTAACCTAAATGTATTTATACTTGTACATCGTATTTAAACTTGTACATCGTACCAGTCATCTAACAGATTCCCATTTAGAGCGACACACAAGCATCCAGGGTCAATGCCCTGCTCAAGGACACATTGACCGATCTACCAGCTGGCCAAAAACGTGAACCCGATCCCTCCAAGGTCCCCCCACAGTTCCACAATAGCTGTCCCTCAATAATTCGAGACCCTTCTGACAGTCCCCCCGCCCAAGAATATAAATAAAAAATACAATTAATTCCATTCCCCACCCCCAAGAACCTCCCAATGCACCAACAACCAAGAGAATGAACTAAAGAGAAAAATGGAAAAGACAGAAGAAAACAGCAAACAACAATGCAAAAAAAATAATAAAACAAAAGGACATCAAGGACAACTAAAATCATAACAGCAATGCCAGCTGTATATGTTTGTGTGCATATCTGGCACTATTACATGTATGTGTGTGTTCTTGTATGTGTTTATTTGAATGACAGTGTGTGTATATGCATGTGTACAAACACCTGCACGGCATTAGCCTCAGGAAAACCGGCATTAGTTGTAAAAACACAACGTCTCATCGTTGTTGGTAATCAGGATTACCACTGTGTCGTCAGTGAACTTGATTATAGAGTTGGAACTGTGTGAGACCATGCAGTCGTGGGTATACAGGGAATACAGGAGGGGACTGAGGACACACCCTTGTGGGGCACCCGTTTTGAGAATCATTGTCAGCGAGGTACCTTCCCCACCTGGGGGCGGCCCATCAGGAAGTCCAGGACCCAGTTGCATAGAGGAGTTCAGACCCAGGGCCGTGAGCTTATAGGGCACTATGGTATTGAAGGCTGAGCTGTAGTCTATGAACAGCATCCTCACATATGTAATCCTTTTTTTCAGGTGGGTGAGGGAAGTGTGCAGTGCAATGGTGATTCCGTCGTCCATGGATCTGTCAGTGCGGTAGGCAAATTGAAGAGGGTCGAGTGTGTCGGGGAGTGAGGAGGTGATATGGTCTTTATCTAGCCTCTTGAAGCACTTCATGATGGCGAAAGTGAGTGCTACTGGTTGGTAGTCATTCAATTCAGTTACTTTCCCTTTCTTAGACACGGAGGATAGTGGACATTTTGAAGCAGGTAGATATAGCGGCTAGAGAGATTGAAAATGTCAGAGAACACAACAACCAGCTGGTCTGCAAATGCCTTGAAGGCACGGCAAGGGATGCCGTCTGGGCCGGCAGCCATGCGAGGGTTAACACGTTTGAATGACTTACATACACCCTCAGTGGAGTGTCGCCCACGATATCATCGGGGGCTCTCCTCGGCAGCTCAGGGTCATTTTGCTCAGTAGGGTGGCGTTGGTGACTGCAATGTGGCTGGCTCTCTTTTTGTAATCCGTGATTGTTAGGAGCCCCTGCCACTTACTGTATGCCTTGTGTCCGACCCGCTGAACTGTTCCTCGACTTTGTCCCTATACTTGTGTTTCACCATCTTGATCGATCTGCGTAGGTCGTATTTGTACTTTTTAACCAAACTGTTGTCCCCGGCCACCTTGCCCTGTTCATAGGCAGCATCTCTCTCTTTCAGTTTTCCTACCAGGCTGCTTGATTAGGGAATGTTTTAAAAAGACACTGTTGGTATCACGTCATCTATGCATTGTTTTATTAATTCCGGTGACTGAGTCAACGTATTCATTGATGTTATCTCCAGAGGTGACCCGGAACACATTCCAGTCCACGTGATCGTGGCGCGAGAATTCTGATTGGTCGGACCATCACTGTACAGACCTGACCAACAGATCTTCCCTCTTGAGTTTTTGTTTGTGGGCGGGGAGAAACAAGATGGAGTCATGTTCAGATTTTACAAAAGGAGGACGGGAGAAGGCCTTATACCCGCGTCAAAAAGGATTGTAGCAGTTGTCAAGAAAAGTGAACTGGAAGAGGAAGATTCAGTTTTTTCCCCCCTCTCTCTTTCCATGAGTGTCATGGAACACTTGGGAGACCCCTTGTTGCATAGGGTCTGGTTTTCGAGACTAGTCTACATGTCTGTTTCACCCTTGCTCCCCCTACCCCATCCCTTTCTATCTCTCTCTACGCAATAAAAGGGAGTTGAACAATATGGTGGAAAAGTTCAAATCTTAGGAGAATTAACAACATTACAAATGTAAAATTAATAAGTGAAGTGTGAGTTTATCCAAAAGCCAAGGTGAGGGGGTGCAAAGGGATCTAATCTATTATCACATCCTAACGTTGATCAGCAAGAGTACCCTAAAAAGCATCTGGCTCTATGTTGATTCTGTTGGTAACCTCTCTGGGTTGGTAGGGGAGAGTGGGGTTTGTTGAGCCATTTTTTACATTCATCATCACTACATCAAGGGACATGTTGTACTCTTTCAAACAAAGATATCTACATTTATTTCAGGATGTTGTGTATCCCTGGAAATAATCAGGATTCATGTAAACATAACAGTTTTGAAAATATTGCTTGTCTCTTGACACAACTTACCCCACAAATGTCTGTACGGAATGAAATATTAGCGATACCTTTTAAAAATGATGTCTATTTATATTTCCAAAAGACAATCACAATCACTTTCTTATATTTTAAGCATAATTTAAAGACAGGCTTAACTAACAACCCCTTTGCACTTTTTTAAAACACTTTTAACCCATAACCTCTATGGGCTAGGTGGGACGCTTGCGTCCCACCTACTCAACAGCCAGTGTAATCCCGTGGCGCGATATTACAAATACCTCAAAAATGCAAAAACTTCAATTTCTCAAACATATGACTATTTTACACCATTTTAAAGACAAGACTCTCGTTAATCTAACCACACTGTCCGATTTCAAAAAGGCTTTACAACGAAAGCAAAACATTAGATTATATCAGCAGAGTACCCAGCCAGAAATAATCAGACACCCATTTTTCAAGCTAGCATATAATGTCACATAAACGCAAACCACAGCTAAATGCAGCACTAACCTTTGATGATCTTCATCAGATGACACACCTAGGACATTATGTTATACAATACATGCATGTTTTGTTCAATCAAGTTCATATTTATATCAAAAAACTGTTTTTTACATTAGCATGTGACTAGCATGTGACTAGCATTCCGACCGAACACTGCCGGTGAATTTACTAAATTACTCACGATAAACGTTCACAAAAAACATAACAATTATTTTAAGAATTATAGATACAGAACTCCTCTATGCACTCGATATGTCCGATTTTAAAATAGCTTTTCGGTGAAAGCACATTTTGCAATATTCTAAGTAGATAGCCCGGCATCACTGGGCTAGCTATTTAGACACCCAGCAAGTTTAGCACTCACCAAAGTCAGATTTACTATAAGAAAAATGTTATTACCTTTGCTGTTCTTCGTCAGAATGCACTCCCAGGACTTCTACTTCAATAACAAATGTTGGTTTGGTCCCAAATAATCCATTGTTATATCCAAATAGCGGCGTTTTGTTCGTGCGTTCAAGACACTATCCGAAAGGGTAAAGAAGGGTTACGAGCACGGCGCATTTCGTGACAAAAAAATTGTCAATATTCCATTACCGTACTTCGAAGCATGTCAACCGCTGTTTAAAATCAATTTTTATGCCATTTTTCTCGTAAAAAAGCAATAAAATAAGGTAATACCAATGATCATTTAGCTATTTGATTTTGAACTTTAAGACCCCATGAAGCATCCCAAAAATACCCCCCCCCATTGCTATTAGCCCATACAAATGCATTGAATAACAGACAGTCCCCTTAAAATGAAGTTTGAGCCATAGAGTCTGTCCTATATGTGAGAGATTTAAGAAAGATCAAGAAACCTTTTTTTTCTTTTCTTTTTACATGTACTGTATTTAACCCCTCATTTTTTGGTACTAAACCGTCTAAGCCCTCTCTAAGCCGGGGGAGGGGGGAGGTTCTACTAAGCTTATGGAATTGTTTTAAGGTCATACCAATTATGACTTTTCCCTTTGATTTTGAAGTATTAAAAAAAAAAACACAAAAAGAGCTCTGTCATCATTCACCGCATATGAGGAAGTGGATAGAGACGCATCCCAAAAAACAATATAGGATCTCTAGTTTAAACTGACAGATTTCCTCGGGGGTGCAGACATCGGCCTTGGGGGGTTAACAATGGCCAGGCCCTGGTGTTACTAAATATCCCAGCGATAGTTGTAGTAGGATGGCCCTTGTGGGAGAAGATCAGCGCCATCACAGATATGCCCATCCCCCAGAACGTGGCTGAAGTCAGGACCTTCTTAGGCATGGCCACATATGTGGGTAAGTTCCTCCCACATATTTCAGATACAACCAAACCACCAAGAGACTTACTAGCTTAAGAGAATGACTGGTCATGGGGTCACATGCAACAGGTGGCGTCTGACAAAATCAAAGGAGTGCTGGCCTAGTAATGTCCCCCTGCTAAGACAAAGGTATCAGCAGATGCATCATCTTTTGGGCTAGGTACGGTCCTCACACAAATGCAGGACAACATGGAGTGGTATCCAATAGCATACATCTCACAAAGCCTATCTGACATGGAGCAAAGGTATGCACAAGTGGAGAAGGAGGCATTGGCTATCACATGGGCATGTGAAAGGCTCAGCCAATACCTTACTGGCCTGCAGTTTACATTAGAGACTGACCACAAACCTCTGTTGGCTCTGTTATGGACAAAAGCGCTGGTCGACTTGCCTCCCAGAGTTCTGCACTTCCGCCTAAGGTTGCTGAGGTTCACCTACAAGATGGTGTATGTGCCAGGGAAGGCACTGATCACAGCAGACGCATTCTCCAGGGCCCCAATTAAATATTCATTAACAGAGGAGGATCAATGTCTAGAGTGTGAGGTACTGGTGTCCATTAATGCATTAAGTGACAGCCTACCTGCATCTCAGAGCAAACTGCAGCAGATTGCAGAGGACCAACAGCAAGACCCCATCCGCCAACAGATAGTATGGCCCAGGCAGGAGGAACTGCCTCAGCTGCTGAAGCCCTATTGGGTGCACCAAAGTGACTTCCACTGTAATGGAGACCTTCTCATGAAAGGACAACAGATAGTGATCCCAGAGACTCTACAACTGGAATGCTAGATAGAGTGCATGAGGGACACATGGGAATAACCAAATGCAGACTGAAGGCTCAACAGTCAGTGTGGTGGCTTGGTCTGAGTACTCAGATTGCCAAGCTGGTGGCCCAGTGTGAGGTGTGTGCAAAATGTCAACCTTGTCATCCTGAACCAATGATGGCAACGGAGCTGCCAAAACAGCCATTGCAAAAGGTAGGGGTTCTATTGGAAAAATGACACTTATCTGCTAGTGGTAGATTACTATTCAAGATGCGTTGAAATAACAAAGACACCCAAAACAACATCAGCTGGTGTTATCAATGGATTACATTTTTAAAAGTTCAGGCAAGGGGTCGCTGAGGTCTTGGTTACAGATAACTCTCCCCAGTTCTCCGCGAGCTCATTTTCTGCTTTTGCCACAGAATATGACTTTACACATGTGACCAGTAGCCCCTACCATACACAGAGCAATGGTAAGGCAGAGAGAGCTGTGAAAACAGTCAAGGGACTGCTGAAAAACAACAAGGATTCGTACAAGTCTCTGTTAGCTTACAGAGTTACACCACTGCATCATGGGCCGTCGCCTGCCGAGCTTCTGATGGCTAGGAGGCTGCGCTCTCCATTGCCTGTCTCGCCGGCTCAGCTCAATCCCTGATGGCCTAACAGGAAGGCCTTCGCTGAGAGGGACAAACGGCTGAAACAACAAACTGGAGACTTTAACCTCTATGGGACCGGCGGGACGAATTCGTCCCACCTACTTAACAGCCAGTTGAATCCTGTAGCGCGATTTTCAAAACCTTTGAAATGCTATTACTTCAATTTCTCAAACATATGACTATTTTACAGCTATTTAAAGACAAGACTCTCGTTAATCTAACCACACTGTCCGATTTCAAAAAGGCTTTACAACGAAAGCAAAACATTAGATTATGTCAGCAGAGTACACAGCCAGAAATAATCAGACACCCATTTTTCAAGCTAGCATATAATGTCACAAAAACCCAGAAGACAGCTAAATGCAGCACTAACCTTTGATGATCTTCATCAGATGACACACCTAGGACATTATGTTATACAAAACATGCATTTTTTGTTCAATCAAGTTCATATTTATATCAAAAACCAGCTTTTTACATTAGCATGTGACGTTCAGAAAAAGCATAAATTCCCCCACTTCCGGGGAATTTACTAACAATTTACTAAATTACTCACGATAAACGTTCACAAAAAGCATAACAATTATTTTAAGAATTATAGATACATTACTCCTCTATGCACTCGATATGTCCGATTTTAAAATAGCTTTTCGGATTAAGCACATTTTGCAATATTCTGAGTAGATAGCCCGGCATCACAGGGATAGCTATTTAGACACCCGGCAAGTTTAGCCTTCACCAAAATCCCGTTTACTATAACAAAAATGGTCTTACCTTTCCTGTTCTTCGTCAGAATGCACTCCCAGGACTGCTACTTCAATAACAAATGTTGGTTTGGTCCAAAATAATCCATCGTTATATCCAAATAGCGGCGTTTTGTTCGTGCGTCCCAGACACTATCCGAAATGGTAAATAACGGTCCCGCGCATGGCGCATTTCGTGACAAAAAAATTCTAAATATTCCATTACCGTACTTCGAAGCATGTCAACCGCTGTTTAAAATCAATTTTTATGCCATTATTCTCGTAAAAAAGCGATAATATTACGACCGGGAATCTCCAATTAGCTAAACAGCCGAAGGAAAATACTGCACGGGGTCGAATCGGGCACGCTCCTAATTCCATTGTCCTCTGATGGGCCACTTGGAAAAGGCGATAATGTGTTTCAGCCTGAGGCTACCTCGTCATCGTTCAGGTTTTTCCCGGGCTCTGAGAGCCTATTGGAGACCTAGGAAATGTCACGTTACAGCTAAGATCCTGACTCTTCAATACACAGAAGCAAGAACAACAACACCTTGTCAGACAGGCCACTTCCTGCATGAAACCTTCTCAGGTTTTTGCCTGCCATAGGAGTTCTGTTATACTCACAGACACCATTCAAACAGTTTTAGAAACTTTAGGGTGTTTTCTATCCAAAGCCAATAATTATATGCATATTCTAGTTACTGGGCAGGAGTCGTAACCAGATTAACCTCTTGACGTTACCCTAGGATAGGGGGCGCCACAGCGCATTTTGGAAAAAATTCGTGCCCATTTTCAACGGCCTACTAATCAAACTCAGAAGCTAGGATATGCATATAATTAATACCTGTGGATAGGAAACACCCTAAAGTTTCTAAAACTGTTTGAATGGTGTCTGTGAGTATAACAGAACTCATATGGCAGTCAAAACCCCGAGACCGATTGAAACAGGAAGTGGAATTCTGAATTGTGGACTCAACTTCACGTCGTTGCCTATTATTCACACCGTGAACTATCGTTATTTGAGCACTTCCTATTGCTTCCACAAGATGTCGCCAGTCTTTACAAAGGGTTTTGAGCCTTCTACTGTCGAAACTCAGTGAATGAGACGCGTTGGAAATTGGTCACAGGGGGAGGGCCATCACCATTATGACGCCGGCGGCCCTGTCTACCCCCACCTTTGGAAACGTTTTGAAACACAATGAAATCGTCCCCCTCGAATCTTATTTGCTCTCTTGTTGAAACAGGCCCTGAAGATTTGTTATACAACGTTTGACATGTTTGAACGAACCTAAATGGGAAAAAAAATGTTTTTTTCCGACACGCCTGTCCCGCAGCCGGCAGAGCTTTTGGATGCAGCCTTCAGACGCGCTAACAGCAAGCTAATGGAACATAAAGGATGGACTTTTTCGACCGAAAATACATCTGTTGTGGACCTGGGATCCCTGGAAGTGCTTTCTGATGAAGACAACTAAAGGTAAGGGATTATTGACAATATTATACAACATTAGATGTGATATGCGATTGTTCCAAGATGGCGCTGAGCTGTATTTACTAGCTCATTTTCTGAGTATCGCATCCCCTTTTATCGCTAAGTGTGATTACCCAGTAAAGTTATTTTTAAATCTGGTATGACAGGTGCTTTCAAGAGATATTCATCTATAAATCTTAGAATGACAATATTACATTTTAAACATGTTTTCGAATAGTAATTCAGTAAATTGTAGCACTGTTTCATCGGATGCTTTTGACGGGAAAATAGTTAGTCAACGTCAGACGCCGATGTAAAATGCTGTTTTCATATATAAATATGAACTTTATTGAACAAAAGAATGCATGCATTGTGTAACATGATGTCCTAGGTGTGTCATCTGATGAAGTTTGTAAAAGGTTAGTGCTGCATTTAGCTGTTTTTTGGTTATTTGTGATGCATGTGGTTGGTCGGAAAATGGCTATGTTTTTACGATGGACTCCAACATAATCTAATGATTTGCTTTTCCTGTAAAACCTTTTTGAAATCGGACGACGTGGGTCGATTCAGGAGAGGTGTATCTATAAAACGATATGAGACAGTCCTATATTTAAAAAAAAATAATATTACATTTCGTTATGCTAATGTCGCTAGGAGTTTTCCCTGGATTTTGATCCCGCTTGCGGGACGAGACGCTGAAGAGGTTTAAAATCGGGTACGTTTTTTATCCGGATGTGAAAATAGTGCCCCCTAGCCCAAAGAAGTTAAACTGAGACACCGTGCTACTGAGAGGCCTGAGCTGACAGAAGATCAACGTGTGTGAATTACAAACTCAAAGACACCTTCAATAGCGCTGAGGGAAGCGGATGCCCCACACTCCTATGTGGTGGACTCAGGCTCAGAGGAGGTACAGAGGAACAAAACACACCTCAGAGCTCTTCCAGATCTACCAGCCACACAGGCTGAAGAGGCCACATAAAACGCACAAAAAGAGGGGGAAAGGAGAGAAAATGATCACAGAGCGACAAACTCGCCCAAAAAGGGTTGTGGAGCCACCAGAGTGGCTGAAGGACTGTTACATGAATAGAATAAATACTGTTGGGGACCCAGCAAAAAGGAACTCTACCTAAGTTAATGCATAGGAGTTCAGACTGTGTGCAATTGAATGCTTTCATACTGTTTCAGGATGTGAAGTAGCATGTTAACGAGAATAATACTGGTTTCCAAATTGCATTTAAGTTGTGCTTCAGTGGTTATGAGTGTTGAATTATTGTTCATTGGAGAGGGGAAGATGTAGTAGGATGGCCCTTGTGGCTATCTGTACCTACTTATGACATGCGCAGACTAGGTTAGTAAACATGCTGAAGCTAGAACCTCATTGTTGTGCCTCCTTATTTTAGATGATACTACAATAATGATTTGCATTACGCCTGGGAAGAAAACACTTTAATTTGCTCAACTTGCCATTGGCTCAACCATTGGCTCAACTTGCCAATGGTTAGCACACAAAGCTACAAGGGTGCACTTTCATGCTCACATTGTAGCTTATAGACACCAATTGATGTACACGTATAGATTCGTTTTAAAACTATCTATTTGGTTGTAGATACAAGAATCATGAAACCTTTGACCCAATAAATTCATTTGAATATGTGAAAATCAGTTTTTTGGACCTAACTTTTTCCATGTGGTTTCTTCCTTCAGACTCCATGGCCGTGTCCAAGTACCCTTACTAGCGGACTACTGCATACTATGTACTCATCATCACATACTATTAAGCAAGTACTGTTTAGTAAAAGGTATGCAGTATGCCACGGCCACAATGCAGTAGTGGCTCCTGTCTGGCTGAGTAGTTGGGCGGAGCCGAGTGCGGGTGGATTTTTCCAAATGAAACAGAGATGCATTACATTACCAGCCTAATGATAGCTCATTTCCATTTCAATGAATTTCTCTAAACTCTAAATAGAATAGGAAAGGAGTTATAGAACTTTACGGACAGATTCAACCACCAAGACCAGGGAGGTTTTCCAAAGCCTCACAAAGGACACCTATTGGTAGATGGGTAAAACAGAAAAAAAGAAGACATTGAATATCCCTGGTGAAGTTTTTAATTACACTGGCTGGTGTATCAATACACCCAGTCACTACAAAGATACAGGCATCCTGTAAAATGGCAGCGGAAGAAATGGCAGCAGTTTTACGTCTGTTATTGTTAGCCATCAGGGATCCTCTGGGAGGAGAAGAGACACAGTCTGGTATCAATAACCATGACAGCCTTGAGTTGGGGAGTGAGCACTTTGGGTTAGAGGTCAGGTTAGATGAAGTGAGGAAGAACAGACATCACTAAGGTTAAGTCTAGCAACAGAGTTGCTGTTGGCTGTTCAGATGTGGAGGAGGAGACTCAGCCTAGAAGAAAGGGTTAAATATCAGTGCTTGTGTGAAATGTTTTTGTCTGAATTACAGCTGTATCGAGCCTTTGAGAAGAATTAAACTTGGTTAAGCTTCTCTAGTGTCCGTGAGTTATTTACTCAAAATTGGAACTTAGCAGTACGTTGGCAAGTAATACTCATTGGACAATAAATTAGACAAGGTATGATCACGAATATCCTACCAACGGGACATCAAAAACGGTAACATCTTATTTTTCACAGAATCATGGCAAAATGACGACATGGATATTCAGCTTGCGGAATATACGCTGCACCGGCTAGATAGAACAGCACAATCCGGTAAGACTAGGGAGGGTGGTCTGTGTATATTTGTAAACAGCTGGTGCACGAAATCGAAGAAAGTCTCTAGATATTGCTCGCCTGAAGTAGAGTATCTCATGATAAGCTGTAGACCACACTATTTGCCAAGAGAGTTTATCTATTTTTCATGGCTGTTTATTTACCTCCACAGATGGATGCTGGCGCTAAGACAGCACTCAGTCAGCTGTATAAGGAAATAACCAAACAGGAAACGCTCACACAGGTGGCGCTCCTAGTGGCCGGGGACTTTAATGCAGGGAAACTTAAATCAGTTTTACCTAATTTCTATCAGCATGTTAAATGCGCAACCAGAGGGAAAATAATTCCAGATCACCTGTACTCCACACACAGAGACGCATCGCATAGAAAGCTCTCCCTCGCTCTCCATTTGGCAAATCTGACCACAGTTTTATCCTCCTGATTCCTGCTTACAAGCTCAAATTAAGGCAGGAAGCACCAGTTACTTGGTCTATAAAAAAAGTGGTCAGATGAAGCAGATGCTAAACTACAGGACTATACGTACATACCCCAACCAGAAGCCATGGATTACAGGCAACATTCGAGCTAAAGGGTAGAGCCTTCGCTTTCAAGGTGTGGGACTCTAACCTGGAAGCTTATAAGAAATCCTGCTTTGCCCTCCGATGAACCATCTAACAGGCAAAGCGCCAATACAGGACTAAGATTTAATCGTACTACACCGGCTCTGACGCTCGTCTTACGTGGCAGGGCCTGCAAACCATTACAAACTACAAAGGGAAGCACAGCCAAGAGCTGCCCAGTGACACAAGCCTACCAGATGAGCGAAATCACTTCTATGCTTGTTTCAAGGCAAGCAACACTGAGGCATGCATGAGAGCATCAGCTGTTCTGGACGACTGTGGGATCACTCTCTCTGTAACTGACGTGAGTAAGACCTTTTAAACAGGTCAACAAGGCCATGGGGACAGACAGATTACCAGGATGTGTGCTCCGGGCATGTGCTGATCAACTGGCAGGTGTCTTCACTGATATTTTCAACATGTCCCTGATTGAGTCTGTAATGCCAACATGTTTCAAGCAGACCCCCATAGTCGCTATGCCCAAGAACACTAAGAAAACCTGCCTAAATGACTACAGACCCGTAGCACTCACGTCCGTAGCCATGAAGTGCTTAGAAAGGCTGTAATGGCTCACATTAACGCCATTATCCCAGAAACCCTAGACCCACTCCAATTTGCGTACCGCTCAAACAGATCCACAGATGATGCAATCTCTATTGCGCTCCACACTACCCTTTCCCAGCTGGACAAAAGGAACACCTATGTGAGAATGCTATTCATTGACTACAGCTCAGCGTTCAACACCATAGTGCCCTCAAAGCTCATCACTATAGTAAGGATCCTGGGATTAAACACCTCCGTCTGCAACTGGATCCTGAATTTCCTGACGGGCCACCCCCAGGTGGTGAGGGTAGGTAGCAACACATCCGCCACGCTGATCCTCAACACTGGAGCCCCTCAGGGGTGTGTTCTCAGGCCCCTCCTGTACTTCCTGTTCACCCATGACTGCGTGGCCAGACACGACTCCAACACCATCATTAAGTTTGCAGACGACACAACAGTGGTAGGCCTGATCAACTACGAGACAGCCTAAAGGGAGGAGGTCAGAGACCTGGCCAGGCGGTGCCAGAATAACAACCTATCCTTCAACGTAATCAAGACAAAAGGAGATGATTGTGGACTACAGGAAAAGGAGGACTGAGCACTCCCCCATTCACATCGACGTGGCAGTAGTGGAGCAGGTTGAGAGCTTCAAGTTCCTTGGTGTCCACATCACCAACAAATTAGAATGGTCAAAACACACCAAGACAGTCGTGAAAAGGGCACGACAAAGCCTATTCCCCATCAGGAAACTAAAAAGATTTGGCATGGGTCCTGAGAACCTCAAAAGGTTCTACAGCTGCAACATCGAGAGCATCCTGACTGGTTGCATCACCGCCTGGTATGGCAACTGCTCAGCATCCCACCGCAAGGCACTACAGAGGGTAGTGCATACGGCCCAGTACATCACTGGGGCTAAGCTGCCTTCCATCCAGGACCTCTACACCAGGCGGTGTCATAGGAAAGTCCTAAAAATTGTCAAAGACCCCAGCCACCCCAGTCATAGACTGTTCTCTTTGCTACCGCATGGCAAGCGGTACCAGAGTGCCAATTCTATGACCAAAAGGTTTCTCAACAGCTTTTACCCCCAAGCCATAAGACTCCTGAACAGGTAATCAAATGTCTACCCGGACTATTTGCATTGTGTCCAGCCCCCCCAACCCCTTGTTTACGCTGCTGCTACTCTGTTTATCATCCATGCATAGTCACTTTACCTATACATTCATGTACATATTACCTCAATTAGCCAGACTAACCGGTGCCCCGCCCATTGGCTACCCGGACAATCTGCATTTTGTCCTGCCACCCGCCAACCCCTCTTTTACACTGCTGCTACTACTCTGTTTATCATATATGCATAGGCACTTTAACTATACCTACATGTACATATTGCCTCAATTAACCTGACTAACCGGTGCCTGTATATAGCCTCGCTACTGTATATAGCCTTGCTACTTTTATTTTCACTGTCTTTTTACTGTTGTTTTTATTTCTTACCTCATCTATTGTTCACCTAATACCTATTTTTTACTTAAATTACACTGTTGGTCAGGGCCTGTAAGTAAGCATTTCACTGTTGTATTCGGCGTACGTGACAAAATAAACTTTGATTTAATCCTTCTTAAATCAGTTGCCGGAGAGGTAGGGAACCGCTCAGGGATTTCACCATGAGGCCATAGTGACTTTAAAATAGTTACAGCGTTTAATGGCTGAAATAGGAGAAAACTGAGAATGGATCAATATAGTTACTCTACAATACTGTCATGACCCTCTCTCCTTGGTGAGAATCGAAGGTGCCAGATCAGCTTGGCACATCGCTGACAGATAGCCAGACCAGACCAGAGGGGGGGGGGGGGGGGGGGGTTGTTGGGACGGTTTTATGACTTAACTTCCGGTCGTAAATTGAGAGAACTTTCTCTCTCTTGCCCTGCAGTATTGAGAAGGTAAAAATCCCTTTGTTACTGAGAGACTCAAGCCACTCAAAACTTCAACAATCCATTTTGAATTCAGGCTGTAACACAACAACATGTAGAATAAGTCAAGGGGTATGATTACTTTCAGAAAGCACTGTAAATATTCACCCATTAAAAATGTTTAAGATCCGCTATCACTCTTATCTCTTTCCTATATACAGTTGAAGTTGGAAGTTTACATACACCTTAGCCAAATAAATTGAAACTCATTTTCACAATTCCCGACATTTAATCCTAGTGAATTCCCTGTCTTAGGTCAGTTAGGATCACCACTTTATTTTAAGAATGTGAAATGTCAGAAAAATAGTAGAGAGAATGATTTGCTTCAGCTTTTATTTCTTTCATCACATTCCCATTGGGTTTACATAGTCAATTACAAGTTGACATACACTCAATTAGTATTTGGTAGCATTGCCTTTAAAATGTTTAACTGTTTAAGAGCACCTCCTCCCAGCTGCCAACTGCACTGAGGCTAGGTAACACTGTCATCACCGATAAATCCACGATAATCGAGAATTTCAATAGCATTCTCTACGGTTGGCCATACTTTCCTACTGGCTACCCCAACCCTGGCAAACAGCTCCACACCCCTCGTAGCTACTTGCCAAAGCTTCACCAGCTTCTCCTTCACCCAAATCCAGATAGCAGATGTTCTGAAAGAGCTGCAAAACCTGGACCCATGCAAATCAGCTGGGCTAGACAATCTGGACCCTCTCTTTCCAAAAATATCCATCGCCATTGTTGCAACCCCAACTACCACTCTGTTCAACCTCTCTTTCGTATTGTCTGAGATCCCTAAAGATTGTAAATCTGCCGCGGTCATCCCCGTCTTCAAAGGGGGTGACACTCTAGAACCAAACTGTTAGACCGATATCCATCCTGCCCTGCCTTTCTAAAGTCTTCGAAAGCCAAGTTAATAAACAGATCATTGACCATTTCGAATCCCACCGTACCTTCTCCACTGTGCAATCCGTTTTTCGAGCTGGTCACGGGTGCACCTCAGCCACGTTCAAGGTACTAAACAATATCATAACCTCTATCGATAAAAGACAGTACTGTGCAGCCGTATTCATCGACCTGGCCAAGGCTTTCGGCTCTGTCAATCACCGTATTCTTATCGACGGACGCAACAGCCTTGGATTCTCAAATGACTGCCTCGCCTGGTTCACCAACTACTTCTCAGACAGAGTTCAGTGTGTCAAATCAGAGGGCCTGTTGTCCATACCTCTGGCAGTCTATGGGGGTGCCACAGGGTTCAATTCTTGGGCCAACTCTTTTCTCTGTATATATCAACGATGTCGCTCTTGCTGCAGGTGATTCCCTGATCCACCTCCATGCAGACGACACCATTCTGTATACATCTGGCCCTTCTTTGGACACTGCTAACTAACCTCCAAACGAGCATCAATGCCATACAACACTCCTTCAGTGGCCTCCAACTGCTCTTAAACGCTAGTAAAACCAAATGCATGCTTTTCAACCGTTCGCTTCCCGCACCCGCCCGACTAGCATCACTAATCTGGACTGCTCCGACTTACAATATGTGGACAACTACAAATACCTAGGTGTCTGGCTTGACTAAACTCTCCTTCCATACTCCATATTAAACATCTCAAATCCAAAATGAAATCTAGAATTGGTTTCCTATTTCGCAACAAAGCCTCCTTCATTCACGCCGCCAAACATACCCTCGTAAAACTGACTATCCTATATATCCTAGACTTCGGCGATGTAATTTACAAAATAGCTTCCAATACTCTACTCAGCAAACTGGATGCAGTCTATCACAGTGCCATCCGTTTTGTCACCAAAGCCCCTTATACCACCCACCACTGTGACCTGTATGCTCTAGTCAGCTGGCCATCGCTACATATTCGTCGCAGACCCACTGGCTCCAGGTCATCTATAAGTCTATGCTTGGTAAAGCTCCGCCTTATCTCAGCTCACTGGTCACGATAACAACACCCAACCGTAGCACGTGCTCCAGCAGGTATATCTCACTGGTCCTCACCAAAGCCAACACCTCCTTTGGCCACCTTTCCTTCCAGTTCTCTGCTGCCATTGACTGGAACGAATTGCAATAATTGCAATAATCGCTGAAGACTTATATTTCCCTCACGAACTTTAAACATCAGCTATCTGAGCAGCTAACCGATTGCTGCAGCTCTACATAGTCCATCTGTAAATAGCCCACCCAATATACCTACCGCATCCCCATAGTTTTTATTCATTCACTTTTCTGCTATTTTGCACACCAGTATCTCTACTTGCACAACACCATCTGCTCATCTATCACTCCACTGTTAATTTGCTAAATTGTAATTACTTTGCTACTATGGCCTATTTACTGACTTACCTCCTCACGCCATTTGCACACACTGTATATAGACTCTTTTTTTCTATGCCTGTTTATTCCATGTGTAACTCTGCTGTTTGTGTTGCACTGCTTTGCTTTATGTTGGCCAGGTCACAGTTGTAAATGATAACTTGTTCTTAACTAGCTTACCAGGTTAAATAAGGTGAAATAAAAATAATTAAGAAATAATTAAAACTTGGGTCAAATGTTTCTGGTAGCCTTTCACAAGCTTCCCACAATAAGTTGGGTGAATTTTGTGTCACGGGTGTCGTAGGGTAGAGACCAAGACGCAGCGGGAAAATGTACACTCATCTTCTTTTTATTTGGTGAAGAAGGAAAACACATATAACGTATACAAAAACACAAACGAACTTGACAGTCTTGTCAGGCAAACAGCTAAACAAGCACAATCTCCCACAAAACCCATGAAAAACAAACTCCTAATTATAGGACCCTCAATCAGAGGCAACAATAACCAGCTGCCTCCAATTGAAGGTCCAACCCCAATTAACTAAACATAGAAATACAATAGACTAGATAGAACATAGAAAAATACTAACATAGCACATAGACTAACAAACCCCGGACCACATAAACCAAACACCCCTCTACCTAAATACATAGCCAAAACCACATAAAACAAACACCCCCTGCCACATCCTGACCAAACTATAATAACAAATAACCCCTATTACTGGTCAGGACGTGACATTTTGGCCCATTCCTCCTGACAGAGCTGGTGTAACTGAGTCAGGTTTGTAGGTCTCCTTGCTCGCACACACTTTTTCAGTTCTGCCCACAACTGTTCTATGGGATTGAGGTCAGGGCTTTGTAATGGCCACTCCAATACCTTGACTTTATTGTCCTTAAGCCATTTTGCCACAACTTTGGAAGTATGCTTGGGGTCCTTGTCCATTTGGAAGATCCATTTGCGACTAAATTTCAACTTCCTGACTGATGTCTTGAGATGTTGCTTCAATATATCCACATCATTTTCATTTCTCATGATGCCATCTATTTTGTGAAGTGCACCCGTCCCTCCTGCAGCAAAGCACCCCCACAACATGATTCTGCCACCCCCGTGCTTCACGGTTGGGATGGTGTTCTTGGGCTGGCGAGCATCCCCCTTTTTCCTCCAAACATAACGATGGTCATTGTGAGCAAACAGTTCTATTTTTGTTTCATCAGACCAGAGGACATTTCTACAAAAAGTATGATCTTTGTCCCCATTTGCAGTTGCAAACCAGTTTTTTTATGACGGTTTTGGAGCAGTGGATTCGTCCTTGCTGAGCGGCCTTTCAGGTTATGTCGATATAAGACTCGTTTTACTGTGGATATAGATACTTTTGTACCTGTTTCCTCCAGTATCTTCACAATGTCCTTTGTTGTTGTTCTGGGATTGATTTGCACTTTCGCACCAAAGTACGTTCCTCCCAAGGATGAACCAAACTTGTGGAGGTCTACAATTTTCTTTTCTGAGGTCTTGGCTGATTTATTTTGATTTTCCCGTGATGTCAAGTAAAGAGGCACTGAGTTTGAAGGTAGGCCATGAAATACATCCACATTTACACCTTCAATGGACTCATTATGTCAATTAGCCTATCAGAAGCTTCTAAAGCCAAGACATAATTTTCTGGAATTTTCCAAGCTGTTTAAAGGCACAGTCAACTTAGTGTATGTGAACTTCTGACCCACTGGAATTGGAGGCAGGTGTTTTTAGTTGTATATGTAGGTATGTGTATATGTAGGTATGTGTTTTGTTTGTAGTTTGTGGGTAGTTGTATTTCGCACTGCTGTGAGTATTAGCCTGTGAAACTGTCGTTCTTGTTTTTCTGTGTTCACATTTATGAAATAAAATATAATGATGAACATGCAACCCGCTGCGCCTTGGTCCTCTCTACATAACGACAGCCGTTACAATGAGCCAATAATTGTTTCTCCTCCCACAATATTGATCCATAATGCACTAGAATCTACTGTATGCTGACCTAAATATATAGCCAAACAGAACGTTTGTTGAATTGTATTGAAAATAAAATATATAATTAAATAGTGAATGTTTAATTAAATTGTTTGGGTTTTTTGTAAATTACAGCATACCAACGAATAATTGGTGTTTTATCACTTTCACTTCAGGCCTTAACATAGGCTTCTAAACTGACAGTGCTAAAAAAAAGATCAAAAGGAGATGGTTAGCCAATCAACCATTAAAGGTTTGTGATTTGCTGCCACTGATCTTTCAGCTAAATAAATGGAATTGTTAGGGAATCATTACCACATATTACTTATATTGGTACAGCACTCTCACTAACGGGTGCAATACAAATAGCCTCTTACAATATGCCTGAAAATATGTTAATGCATGAGAAATAACAATACCATGCACCCACTAGTGTTGAAAAGGTTTCTGGTGCTCCAAAATTGCGGTATGGTAGTGTATTCTGCATTACAGTAAATGACTGGTAGCAATTGACCAGTAAGATAGTCATTTTAGGACAATGTTAGTGCAATTTCTAAAATAGAGCATATTACCTTATTTTAAGGGGGTACAAGTATTTAACTGTGCATTCTACAGTGTTTTACTGAATTCAGCTATACAGTATCATACTGTTGATTAATACAGTAAGTTAGATGAAATTACAACAATGGCTAACAGTGTAGTTAAGGCATATGTACAGTATATGTAGTTATGTATGTACGTATATGTGTGTTACATTCCCCATCAAGAAAACTGAAAGTGTAGCTCAAACAGAAATGTAAACTAACAAAGAGTTACGGACCAACAACCAAAATGAAACAGTGGGCTTTTAGGACGGGTTCTGAAAGATACTCATGGGGGTGTCCGCTGTAAGTTGACTAGCAACAACTGGAACCTAAAAGACAACCACCATGAGCACCCACTAAATCTTCCCAAGAAGAGGCAAACAAAATGAAAACCCACACCAAACTTAAAGACAAGAAGCAAACCAAAAAGGTAGAGCAAAACATCAGATAAAGAATTGTTTGTCTAGAAAAAATAGGGATAGCCAACAAAAGGTGTTGACCCTCCACATCGCTCAAGACAACTGGAGCACAGGGCCAGCCACTCTTAAATAGCACCTGGGCTAGCACAGGAAAAACAACTTCCCACTAATGAGATGGCAACCAGCACAGGTGTAACACATACTGATTAACGAGGTGACACCAATCGATGCGTCCTACGTGCTAACGAGCTACCTGAAATCATAAATTGAAAAAACCAAAGCCTGTAAAGTGTAAGTCTGTAATGTCGATTTTAATGTTTTAAAATGAACATCAATTGTAAATTATTTTTGCCTGCAATGTTTTTTTGTTATGTGTTGGACCCTCAGAAGACTAGATGTCGCTAATGGGGATCCCAATAACATCTCAAACCTAAACTGGCTGTAGAGTCTGGAGGACTACACTCCGAGCTGAAAGACAAGCTACCAGTGCCGAAAAAGACAAGGGATCTCCAGTGGAGGATAGAGCCCTGGTCACCAATGGCTGTTTGGCTCAGGCTGACCCGGGAGTTGGGGAAGAGTGTTGTGCAATAACAGAGACTGTTCAGCATGTTTTTTTTCTGTGAGCGCCAGGGTAATGTCATAATGCCGTCTCTGGTGGACTGTCTTTGTGTGAGGGTGCTCTTCTCTGTGGGGTATTCAAACAGTTTTGTTGAATATTTTGGGGGGCCAGGCCAAGTTGGCTGTATGGTTAACAAGAAAGAACCGTGTCAGAGGGAGGGGGTAATCTGCATGGCTGGAGAGGATGTTTATATTGTGGTGCTGAATTGTGTATTGTACTGTGTTTTTCTGTACTGTGTAATGGGATTGTGTAGAGGTTGTGGCACACACTGCATTTTTAGGTTGGTGGAGGGGTAATGTGGTGTTTTTTAGTGTAAAGAGGATGTCTCAAAGTAAAAAAAAGAGTCTCTTTTGCGCTCACTTTTTCCTTCTCCTTCCCTCTCTTAAGTGCTATTACATACAAGAACTATTGGATATCAGAGTGACGTCAACTTACCAGCACTATGACCAGGAATACGACTTTCCCACGGATCCTGTTGTCCGCATTTGAACTGATCCCAGAGATCGACCCAAAACAACACCGCCATAGAAGGGAAGACGGAGCGGTCTTCTGGTAATACTTCGGAGGCGCACACACCACCCACTGCTCTGAGTACATTACTTGCTAACGTGCAGTTCCTAGATAACAAGGTTGAAGGAATAAGGGCATGGGTTACTTTCCAGAGAGACATCAGGTATTGTAACATACTCTGTTTCACGGAAACATTGCTCTCTCGGGTTATGCTGTCAGAGTTGGTACAGCCACCTGGCTTCTCAGTGTGTCGTGCCGACAGGAATAAACATCTCCCCGGTAAGAAGAAGGGCGTGGGTGTATGTTTCAGGATTAATGACTCATGGTGTAATTGTAATTGTTCACCTAACATAAAATTCCTCAGAATCAAATGCCAACCGTATTATCTCCCCAGAGAATTATCTTCAGTCTTTTTACAGCAATTGTAATGAATGCATGAATGAAAGAGGTTGGCTGCTAGGTAATGTGTTTTCATATTACAGCATATTAAAAAAATATATATATACCAAATATATATTCATATTTGGTCTTTAATATCACTTGCATTTCTTTAGGCCATAAGAAAGGCTTCCGAACAGGCAAAACAGGCCAAGGTTATGACAAATACTGAACCATAAAAGGTTTTAGGCTTGCTGCCACTCTAATTTTTCTACTACACACATTTAATTCTTGGTGCACTACAAAATATCAGTTAAATTCATACAACACTATCACTCATGGGAGCAACAAATTAATCCTCTTACAAGGCACGCATCAAAATATGTTAATGAGCCAGAAACAACACTAATGGTCAAAAGGTTTTTGGCACTCCAAAAATATGGTAGGGTACTGTATTCTGTGGAGTGGAATTACAGTACCATTTGAAATGCCATACTTCTTTACAGCAATGCACTGTCAAACCAACGTTTCATTGGAATTTACTGAATAATTTAACAGTTATGCCTAAAATTAGAATGCATTACGATATACGGCAATTTGATGTTAATAATTAATACGCTACATTGCTATTAGTTTTATTGTATAATATTGTAAAAACAGCAAGATATTTAAAAGTGCATGTATCCTAAGAAGAGCATAATTACAACACTAAAAACCTGTGTGCATGTGTGTGTGGGGTGGTTGTTGAGGGAGATAAAGAGAAGGCGATGAAGTTAAAATTGTTATTGTGTACAATCCTATATCTACAGTATGATGAGATGAAAATCTATTTGGGGTAAGGGGGTTCAGAGGCGGTGAAATACACAACAGGACAGTTTGGGAAGGAGAGCCTCCAAGGGAGAGAAGTCCGCAGCTGCTGAAATTATTGTTCCATCTCATCTTTGAGGCCAGGCTAAACAACGCTTGGAATAAAAATACCCCCTGTTGTGGACCTGCGAAACCTACAACTCATATTTGACCTGATAGAGGTCAAATATGAGTATAAACATCAGTAGTAGAAAAGAGGTGCAGGCCAGCGGAACTAACTATTGTAAAAAGAAAACAATGTAGCCACGCATTTATTTAAATGTATTGCATCTCAGGTATATTATCTTTCCAAAGTATACTCACATGTAAGCCAGTCTCAAGCTGTGTTCCTAGGAACTACTAAGGGATTGTAAGGATAGAACCCTGGGGAGAAGCTATCTATCCTGTAGACCAAAATGACCATGGAAACGAGAGTGACTACAGTACCCATTGCAGCCTACAGAGACCTCACCCCCTATTTGAGTCAGGGAGATCTGGGGTGTGTTTGATACATCACTGCTTATCATGTAGAGCCAGGGAGGCTAAATGTGTGTTTGAGGTTGGAATCTGTCTCTGGGCTTTGAGAGGTGTGTGTGTGTGTGTGTGTGTGTGTGTGTGTGTGTGTGTGTGTGTGTGTGTGTGTGTGTGTGTGTGTGTGTGTGTGTGTGTGTGTGTGTGTGTGTGTGTGTGTGTGTGTGTGTGTGGATGATGATGAATGCTGTACAGTACATGCTATTCCCTGGTGGCATCCGTGTTGGATACGGAACCTCTCTGGAGGATCTTCTCTCAGAGAAAGATGCATCAATACATACCGAAGGGTTTTTATTTGAAGTTTAAATGAATGATTGTTGATACAGTTTTATATAGTGAAGGTTATCACCTTAGACGTATAGCATAGGTACACACCTTCACATACAGTATGGGATTATAATACATTAGAGTAAAATGCCTATGTCAGCATTTTGACATAGTGTAATAAGCTATTATCACAAGATTACACCAAATGGTCCATTTGTTTTGTTGTTATTATTGCATAATTGTTAATAATAATAAGGAATTATATTTAAATGTCAAATGCCCAATTATTAATGATCAAGCATTGCATTCTAACATTCATCATGTAATACATCAACAGACCAACTGGAGCCACTGACTGTACCATATATACATAATGTTGAAATACGGCTGGCCATTCTCCCTTCCACTAGACTAGAAAATCAGTCGAGTCCTGATCTTCTCTATTTTCCACACACTGGCTCCATACTGCAGTGACTTTAAAACACACAAAAAGACTGCAGACTTCAGCCGGGGAGTCAACAGAGAACTGAAAGGTCACTTCATACAGGTGCTAACAATATAAAAAATGTTACACAGGCTGCTGTGGCACTTTTCATCACATAAAGAGGACCTATTTTCTTCCTCATGGGCCTGTGTGTGTGTACAGTATTTGTGCGCCTTCCCGATGCCGGTGTGTGTGTGTGTACTGACCTCTGACCCTTAGAGAGACTGGGCGTGTGGGTTTGATGCTCTCAGCGATGCCCTAACCCAGGGCGGGCACTGCCAGGTCTCTCTGTGCTGAATGTAATTGGATAGCTCTGTCTCTAAGTGAGAGGGGGACATGGAGGCAGAGCAAGGTGAACAAACCCACTATAATCAGCTTACCTTACTTCTGCCTTACTGTTACCTTACAGCTGTGACTAGAGCTATTTGTTATGCACTCTAATGACTAGATACGGTATGTTTTTCCATAACACACCGAAAGCTCACCAGACTAAGGTTGAATGTGTGGAAGGTCATGGTATATAAGGTTGTTGGATGTTTTTCTGTTGTGTTTGTTGTTGTAGTCGTGCTTATCATCTGTGGAGCTTTTCATGATGTATTGATTTCAATTCAAGTGGAAGTACATATGTTTCTCTTTTTTTGGCAGAGCTCATTTTCTGTCGTCGGATTCCTCAGTGTTTGGCTGTTCTTTCCTTTGGACTTTGATTTTCTGTGGGATTTCAAAGGAGAGGCACAGTAATGTAGTGATGGCATTCACACTTTCAATCCAATATGGATTTATAATTGGACCAATGTAGTTTATTCCCCAGCTTTGTCCTTTTACACCTGTGCTATGCTCCTGTATTTCCACTTTAAAAATAGTCTTTCCTCTTATCTGTAGAAATTCACCTCCTCCCAGAGTGTAGTCTTCTGGGCATTTTATTATTCAATGGATACAGGCAGTGCTGGGCTGGAATGGATCAACTCAACCAATTGTGATAATAATCCTGTGGGACACAACCAACATTTAATTTCTCTTTGTATTTCAAAGGTGGGTGTTCTGTGTAGCCTTGGGCGGTACACCGTATATATTTGGAAATAGTCACAATTATTTTTCAATACCGTCAATACTGTTCAAATTCTTTATTTGAAGTTGTTCAATACATTTAAATATTTTATTACTTTTTAGGAAAATACCTGCAGTCAACTTGTGCAATATGTTATGAGATAAAGCAGATCGCATTCTTAATTTCACCAGTCATGTCACGGCTTCCATCGTGGATATGAAAGGACGACCAAGGCGCAGCGGAAGTGTGGACACTCATGTTTCTTTAATTTACAAAAAAACAAGCAAAGTATCCACCGAAAAACAATAAACCAAAACAATAAACAGTACTTACAATGGTAACAGTGTGGCAGGCTCAAACCAACGCAGTGCACACAAACAATTCCCCACAACCCCCAGTGACAAACAACTCCTACATATATGACTCCCAATCAGGAACAACGATTCCCAGCTGTTCCTGATCAGGAGTCACAAGACACACACAAGACTGCCACGTCCTGACCCCCAAACTACTACACCAGCTCCATCTGCTGGTCAGGACATGACAAGTCACATGTCAGTTTGTAAAAAGTACAACGGGAGAAAGCGGGAGCAGGTGAGTCCAGCTGTGTATTGACAGGGGTTGTTTTTTTCAATTGAAAGTCCCCCCCCCCTCAAGGTGCAGACCCTGGAATGCACCTAACACCAACAAACAAAATCCCCAACAAAACCCATAGACACTAACCCTAAACAATAAGGGAGGAAAGGGAGGGTGGCTGCCATCAACGACGGCACTGTGCTACACCCTCCCTCCCCAACCCACCTATCCTGGAGGCGGCTCAGGTTCTGGCCGTTCCAGGCAGTCGGGGAAGTCCGTCCAGTCTGGCGGCTCGAGACAGTCCGGGCAGTCTGGCGGCTCGGGACAGTCCGGGCAGCTCGGGACAGTCCGGGCAGCTCGGGACAGTCCGGGCAGTCCGGGCAGCTCGGGACAGTCCGGGCAGTCCGGGCAGCTCGGGACAGTCCGGGCAGTCCGGGCAGCTCGGGACAGTCCGGGCAGTCCGGGCAGCTCGGGACAGTCCGGGCAGCTCGGGACAGTCCGGGCAGTCCGGGCAGCTCGGGACAGTCCGGGCAGCTCGGGACAGTCCGGGCAGTCCGGGCCGCTCGGGACAGTCCGGGCAGTCCGGGCCGCTCGGGACAGTCCGGGCAGTCCGGCCGCTCCGGCAGTCCGGCCGCTCCGGCAGTCCGGGCAGTCTGGCCGCTCCGGCAGTTCGCGCAGTCTGGCCGCTCCGGCGACTGTTGACTGGCGGGCAGCTCCGACGACTGTTGACTGGCGGGCAGCTCTGACGACTGTTGACTGGCGGGCAGCTCTGACGACTGTTGACTGGCGGGCAGCTCTGACGACTGTTGACTGGCGGGCAGCTCTGACGACTGTTTACTGGCGTGCAGCTCTGACGATGGTTGACTGGCGGGCAGCTCTGACGACTGTTGACTGGCGGGCAGCTCTGACGCCGTCAAACAGCCCTTGTGCCCCCCCCTAAAAAATTCCTCGCCAGCCTTCTTCCGCTGCTTGGTCCTGTGTTGGTGGGGAATTCTGTCACGGATTCCATCGTGGATATGAAAGGACGACCAAGGCGCAGCGGAAGTGTGGACACTCATGTTTCTTTAATTTACAAAAAAACAAGCAAAGTATCCACTGAAAAACAATAAACCAAAACAATAAACAGTACTTACAATGGTAACAGTGTGGCAGGCTCAAACCAACGCAGTGCACACAAACAATTCCCCACAACCCGCAGTGACAAACAACTCCTACATATATGACTCCCAATCAGGAACAACGATTCCCAGCTGTTCCTGATCAGGAGTCACAAGACACACACAAGACTGCCACGTCCTGACCCCCAAACTACTACACCAGCTCCATCTGCTGGTCAGGACATGACAAGTCACATGTCAGTTTGTAAAAAGTACAACGGGAGAAAGCGGGAGCAGGTGAGTCCAGCTGTGTATTGACAGGGGTTGTTTTTTTCAATTGAAAGTCAAGTGTTTTTTTCTTCTTCAATAGACTGATTAGGGGCTTGCAACTATTTACAGAAAATACATTAGTGCAACACATTTGGCCGAAAATAGGTTCATTTTCTTCAGATCACAACAGAAGTGCAACACTATTTGGCTGGCAGCCACACAAGTAAATAAGCTTACAATGAAAAAGCAAGCTATTTTTTTGCAAATGTTTTCCTTGAAGTTAACCTAGCATTTTACCAGAGAAAAGTAGGCTACACCGAGAAAAATATGGGAGGAAAGTAGTGCAATGTCTGCTGATAAAATGCAACTGAAGCACAACATTTGTCTGATACCATGCAGAAATTACAATAAGAAACATTTTAGATCTGAGTTTACAAAAAGCAGCAATATATCGCTCTCTTTCTAAAATAATCTGCCAAAATTGTTACAACCCCTATCACTAGCCTGTTCAACCTCTCTTTCGAATCGTCTGAGATTCCCAAAGATTGGAAAGCTGCCGCGGTCATCCCCCTCTTCAAAGGGGGAGACACTCTAGACCCAAACTGCTACAGACCTATATCTATCCTACCCTGCCTTTCTAAGGTCTTCGAAAGCCAAGTTAACAAACAGATTACCGACCATTTTGAATCCCACCGTACCTTCTCCACTATGCAATCTGGTTTCAGAGCTGGTCATGGGTGCACCTCAGCCACGCTCAAGGTCCTAAATGATATCATAACCGCCATCGATAAAAGACATTACTATGCAGCCGTATTCATCGACCTGGCCAAGGCTTTCGACTCTGTAAATCACCACATTCTTATTGGCAGACTCAACAGCCTTGGTTTGTCAAATGATTGCCTCGCCTGGTTCACCAACTACTTCTCTGATAGAGTTCAGTGTGTCAAATCGGAGGGCCTGTTGTCCAGACCTCTGGCAGTCTCTATGGGGGTGTCACAGGGTTCAATTCTCAGGCCGACTCACTTCTCTGTATACAACAATGATGTCGCTGTTGCTGCTGGTGATTCTCTGATCCACCTCTACGCAGACGACACCATTCTGTATACTTCTGGCCCTTCTTTGGACACTGTGTTAATAACCTCTTACATCTAGACGTTCCGCTAGCGGAACACCTGCTCCAATATCCAATGATAGGCGTGGCGCGAATTACAAATTCCTCAAAAATACAAAAACTTCAATTTTTCAAACATATGACTATTTCACAGCATTTTAAAGACAAGACTCTCCTTTATCTAACCACACTGTCCGATTTCAAAAAGGCTTTACAGCGAAAGCAAAACATTAGATTATGTCAGCAGAGTACCAAGCCAGAAATAATCAGACACCCATTTTTCAAGCTAGCATATAATGTCACAAAAACCCAGAAGACAGCTAAATGCAGCACTAACCTTTGATGATCTTCATCAGATGACACACCTAGGACATTATGTTATACAATACATGCATGTTTTGTTCAATCAAGTTCATATTTATATCAAAAACCAGCTTTTTACATTAGCATGTGACGTTGAGAACTAGCAAACTTCCGGGGAATTTGCTAACAATTTACTAAATTACTCACGATAAACGTTCACAAAAAGGATAACAATTATTTTAAGAATTATAGATACAGAACTCCTCTATGCACTCGATATGTCCGATTTTAAAATAGCTTTTTGGTGAAAGCACATTTTGCAATATTCTAAGTACATAGCCCAGCCATCACGGGCTAGCTATTTAGACACCCGGCAAGTTTAGCCTTCACCAAAATCAGATTTACTATTATAAAAGTTTGATTACCTTTTGTTGTCTTCGTCAGAATGCACTCCCAGGACTGCTACTTCAATAACAAATGTTGGTTTGGTCCAAAATAATCCATCGTTATATCCGAATAGCGGCGTTTTGTTCGTGCGTCCCAGACACTATCCGAAATGGTAAATCAGGGTCGCGCGCATGGCGCAATTCGTGACAAAAAATGTCTAAATATTCCATTACCGTACTTCGAAGCATGTCAACCGCTGTTTAAAATAAATTTTTATGCAATTTATCTCGTAAAAAAGCGATAATATTCCGACCGGGAATCTCCTTTTCGGCAAACAGAGGAAAAATCACAAAGACGGGGGCGGCCAGGGCACGCGCCTAAGCCCACAGTCCCTTGATCGGCCACTTGAGAAAGGCGATAATGTGTTTCAGCCTGGGGCTGGGATGACGACATTCAGGTTTTTCCCGGGCTCTGAGCGCCCATGGAAGACGTAGGAAGTGTCACGTTAGAGCAGAGATCCTTTGTAAAAGATAGAGATGGCAAAGAAGTTCAAGAAATGGTCAGACAGGCCACTTCCTGTAAAGGAATCTCTCAGGTTTTGACCTGGCATTTGAGTTCTGTTATACTCACAGACACCATTCAAACAGTTTTCGAAACGTTGGAGTGTTTTCTATCCAAAGCCAATAATTATATGCATATTCTAGTTACTGGGCAGGAGTAGTAACCAGATTAAATCGGGTACGTTTTTTATCCAGCCGTGAAAATACTGCCCCCTAGCCATAACAGGTTAACTAACCTTCAATGCCATACAACTCTCCTTCTGTGGCCTCCAACTGCTCTTAAATGCAAGTAAAACTAAATGCATGCTTTTCAACCAATCACTGCCCGCACCTACCCGCCCGTCCAGCTACACTACTCTGGACGGCTCCGACTTAGAATATGTGGATAACTACAAATACCTAGGTGTCTGGTTAGACTGTAAACTCTCCTTCCAGACTCACATTAAGCATCTCCAATCCAAAATTAAATCTAGAATCGGCTTCCTATTTCGCAACAAAGCATCTTTCACTCATGCTGCCAAACATACCCTCGTAAAACTGACCATCCATTGCCAAACATACCCTCGTAAAACTGACCATCCTACCGATCCTTGACTTCGGGGATATCATTTATAAAATAGCCTCCAACACTCTACTCAACAAATTGGATGCAGTCTATCACAGTGCCAACCGTTTTGTCACCAAAGCGTCATATGCTACCCACCACTGCGACCTGTACGCTCTCGTTGGCTGGACCTCTCTTCATACTCGTCGCCAAACCCACTGGCTCCAGGTCATCTACAAGTCTTTGCTAGGTAAAGCCCCGCCTTATCTCAGCTCACTGGTCACCATAGCAGCACCCACTCGTAGCACGCACTCCAGCAGGTATATCTCACTGGTCACCCCCAAAGCCAATTCCTCCTTTTGCCTCCTTTACTTCCAGTTCTCTGCTGCCAATAACTGGAACGAACTGCAAATATCTCTGAAGCTGGAGACTCATATCTTCCTCACTAGGTTTAAGCACCAGCTGTCAGAGCAGCTCACAGATCACTGCACGTGTACATAGCCCATCTGTAAACAGCCCATCCAACTACCTCATCCCCATACTGTATTTATTTATTTATATTGCTCCGTTGCACCCCAGTATCTCTACTTGCACATTCATCTTCTGCACATCTACCATTCCAGTGTTTAATTGCTATATTGTAATTACTTCGCCACCATGGCCTATTTATTGCCTTAACTCCCTTATCTTACCTCATTTGCACTCACTGTATATAGACTTTTTGTTTTCTTTTTTTCTACTGTATTATTGACTGTATGTTTTGTTTATTCCATGTGTAACTCTGTGTTGTTGTATGTGTCGAACTGCTATGCTTTATCTTGGCCAGGTCTCAGTTGCAAGTGAGAACTTGTTCTCAACTAGCCTACCTGGTTAAATAAAGGTGAAAAAAATAATGTTTTATACATTTTTCATTCTGTTTTAACGCGACCCCTAATTTTAAATTCAACTTACAGTTGAAGTCGGAAGTTTACATGCACTTAGGTTGGAGTCATTAAAACTCATTTTTCAACCACTCCACAAATTTCTTGTTAACAAACTATAGTTTTAGCAAGTCAGTTAGGACATCTATTTTGTGCATGACACAAGTAATTTTTTCCATGAATTGTTTACAGACAGATTATTGCACTTATAATTCACTGCATCACAATTCCAGTGCTTCAGAAGTTCACATACACTAAATTGACTGTAACTTTTAACAGCTTGGAAAATTCCTGAAAATGATGTCATGGCTCTAGAAGCTTCTGATAGGCTATTTGTCCCCTGGTCTGATGAAACAAAGATAGAACTCTTTGGCCATAATGACCATCGTTATGTTTGGAGGAAAAAGGGGAACTCTTGCATGCCGAAGAACACCATCCCAACCGTGAAGCACGGGGGTGGAAGCGTCTTGTTGTGGGGGTGCTTTGCTGCAGGAGGTGACTGGTGCACTTCACAAAATAGATGGCATCATGAGGGAGGAAAATTATGTGGATGTATTGCAGCAATATCTCAAGACATCAGTCAGGAAGTTAAAGCTTGGTCGAAAATGTGTCTTCCAAATGGACAATGACCCCAAGCATACTTCCAAAGTTGTGGCAAAATGGCTTAAGGACAACAAAGTCAAGGTATTCGAGTTGCCATCACAAAGCCCTGACCTCAATCCTGTAGAAAATTTGTGGGCAGAACTGAAAAAGTGTGTGCGAGCAAGGAGGCCTACAAACCTGACTCAGTTACACCAGCTCTGTCAGGAAGAATTGGCCAAAATTCACCCAACGTATTGTGGGAAGCTTGTGGAAGGCTAACCGAAAAGTTTGACCCAAGTAAAACAATATAAAGGCAATGCTACCAAATACTAATTGAGTGTATGCAAACTTCTGACCTACTGAGAATGTGATAAAAGAAATAAAAGCTGAAATAAATAATTATCTCCACTATTAGTCTGACATTTCACATTCTTAAAATAAAGTGGTGATCCTATTGTGAAAAACTGAGTTTAATGTATTTGCTAAGGTGTATGTAAACTTCCGACTTAACTGTATCTAAGTAAGTGGGTGAATTAATAAGGTGACGGGGCATCATATTGTGTTGGCTTTCTGCCTTGTTTGAGAAGGCAAAGCACTTTGGATGAGTTATCTGCACAGCTGCCACTGCTATCTTGAGTTCCTTGCCTTTTTTCTCCGCTCTATTCTTAGCCAGTCTACTCCTCCCCCCTCTTCTCTTCTCTGATCAGAGCAGACAGGCCGTTGCCTTAGCGAATACAGACTCCATATAGACACAATGTGTACACATGCTGTTTCAGGGCCAGTACTGTTCTTACTTCAGATAAGCATGTGTCAAAACATTGTTCATTTGCACGTCTCTCGTTCACACGCTTGTAAATGTCCAAACTCACCAAAAATTACATTCGATAGCTCATATATATGTATCATTTTCGGAGATGGATTACCTGTCTTTGCAATTTGTTTATTTTGTTTTGCGCTTGTGAGCATATTTTGCTAGCAGCCTCCATGGAAATTCACTATTACTTGTGCTAATATTCTTACCGTTCTTGTAATAGATGCGCAATGGGCTTTTTTTCCTTAATGTTTTGGCACCCCCTTGTGTACTAAGCCGCTAATACAGTAAATTAAGGGATGAGAGTATGAATATGTATGAATATGTATGATGTTATGATGTTATGAATATCTGGATACTGCCCAATCCTAGGTCTGTGCTTCCTTTTAAGTACTGCAGATGAATCCGCTAAATATGTTGGTTAAGATGACCATGAATTATCAAGTCGTACCACGTACAATCTACAAACTCCCATAATACTGTACAAAGGCCCCAGGACCAGTGGAAGAAAAATTGTCCTATAACATCAAAGATCCACCACCATATTTTAAAGTAGGTTTGGGGTTATATTCTGCTCATACATTCTCATTTCTACACCAAACCTACCACTTGTGTGAGTGTCGAAAGAGCTCTATTTTCACGTCACCCAGCAAATGTAAAAGGCCGGGAGTTTGCTAAATGGCATTGGCACTTGGATTGGAACCGGTGCTTTGATCAGATGAAATGAAAAGAGCTCTTTGGCGATGCACACCAATGGTGGATTTGGTGTCGAAATGAGAATGCATAATCCATGATGGTCACACCTGATCTCCACCTCTTTGCGGTTAGACAAATAACCCAGTGTCCTCACTGTCTCTTTTGCTGCAAGCTGAAGAGAGAGTGAGAGAATCAACTGTAATCTGTACAGTTCAATGACAACCACAACAGAAATAAACTATTATTTAGTAATGGATAATCAACGAGGGGCTGCATTATATGAAAAAGAATGAACAACATGGATGGTGTGTTCCACGACGCGTTATGGTGTGTGCCATGACACTAAGGCGGAGTTGCATTATTTTCCAGAGAACACATAGAGCTCCAAATTGATTATGCCTTTAATACCAAGGCTATAATTTAACACATTTGCTGTGTTTATCTGCCAGTAGAAATGTGTTAAACATCTACTGAAGTAGCTACCAAGTTTACTAGATAGCTACAGTAGTTGCCTTGGTAACCAAACAAACAGACTTGCTAATTTAGCTAACCAAACCATCAGCCCTTGCTTGGTATTATGAAAATCGAATTCAACAATGCCAATAATGTTTTCAATTTGATTTTTGCTTTCATAGCCATTGAATTATACCATGCATTATAGGGAAAAAATGCACACTCTAAAGTGCCATTCAAGCCAATCAGAAACCAGTATGTAACAATGCTATGGTATTAAACCAGATATACGGGACGGATGGAAAATATAGGACACCTCCGAAGTAGTTCCAACTATAGTTCCAACAATTTTCTAAAAGCACTGCACCATGCAGACCGTACAAAGTTACAGAAAGCTAAACCAACATTCGCACAAGCCGAAATTGGATAATGAGGAAAAGCGTAGGTAGCTAGCAATAATTCGTTTTTGCAGATACCTATTTTTTATAGCATCTGATGACCTAACGACCATGGTGAGTGACGGTCCTTTACCCCGTTATCAGTCTGAAAACGTGACCCCGGCACATTTTAGCAAAAAAGGTAGCTGACGTTTTTCTCAATACGTTGTACTCAATGGGAACATATGAGTGTCACCGCATTGACGTTTTTCTCAATACAGTCAATTGGAAAAGATAGCAGTGAGTTATTCTCAATAATTCAAGCAAAATGCCATGATGCTATAATTCCATTTCAAGTATCAATCCACTGTCCCGCCGCCCAGCCAGGCAATTAACCTGCAAAAAAGTGTCCAGACGTTTTTTCCCCATGCTTCTTGCCTAGCATTTTGTTTCGTACAGCGGGGTTAAAATAAGCCTCGCTGTTTGTTTGTCTATCTGATCTGTGCAACATGTTTAGTTTTTTTGTGATCTCCACCATGCCATTCATATGAAAGTGATGAGACTGATAGCTTTGAACCAGGCATGTTAGTTTATCAGGATCATTATAATGGATATATCCAAAGAAATGGCAATATATATTAATGACGGTAAAACAAACGAAAATGCATACAGTTTGCTGTCATTTCAGCTGCTTGATGTGATTGTGTGTTAGCTTTAGTTGGCTCGCTAGCAAAGGAGAAATAATGTTAGCCTTGCTGTCCTCCATAACTATATTATTGACTTGACAATAAAGCTGTTTTTTGACTATTTATACTGTACATTATTTATCAATTCATTAGTTGCTTAAGATATTTTGGCCTATTTATCAATTATTTATTTAATCATTATTTATTGAAGTTCTTGTCTCTCATCATTGGACCTCTGCTAGCTAGCTACATGCCAATGATTTGCTAAGCATAGCAACATGGAATTAATAGAATGAACAATTGGGTAAAAACATCCCAAAATAACCCCCAAATATATATTTTTTAAATGTTGGCAACTGTTTTATAACCTGGGGATTATTGTGTGATAAAATCCTTCTAAGGGCTGTTCCCAGCCCCCGGCTTCACCTCGGGCCTAAGAACATTTATAACGAATGACTGCTTTGGGTCCATAGATATAAAAAGAAAAGACTTAACGACTGGGCGTTGTCTCTGACAACCTAATCCATAGAAGCATCAACCAGGTTTGGTGGGAGGATGAAAAAGTATGAATTGACGTAGTAAAATAAAAATATCTGTGAAAATGTGTCATTTCTATCTGTAAATGTGTGCTTTAGTATCGTTTTCTTTGGCAACTGTGGTATAAGCGGGACAAACTAATGAATTCTGCGGAGGCACTTGGCTCCACCTTGTCCCACTGCGTCGTCCACTGTTTCCAAGGTAATGCACAGAATGTTGCCATTACATATTAGGCACAGAGCCAATGTAAATTAGTGTGTGAAAATTAGCATCAACTGGTTTCCTTAATTGAGAACAAACACTTTAGGGGCTGTGAATCAGGTAATTCCACCACATAGCTTATTAGTGTGTCAATAGTCTGCCCCTTACCTGCCCCCGGGACATGATCCAGCCAGCTGCATTGGTAGGAGGAAGACAGTCATAAATACTGTATTGCTTTATTTGATATAAATGATTGAAATAGCTATGGAACTGTTGTGCTGTTAAATGTTTCATGAACGTATACGAATTAAGACTGGGTGGATGAATCTATGAGAAAGAAGTGAGGGGGTTAGAGACTCGAGAAAGATACTTATTGTTCAAGAGAGAGCGAGAGAGAGAGAGAGAGAGAGAGAGAGAGAGAGCGAGAGAGAGAGAGAGAGAGAGAAAGAGAGAGTGAGAGAGAGAGAGAGAGAGAGAGAGAGAGAAGGGTTGATGGTTGCAGGTAAAATGAACTCCTCAGTGTATCTATTGGTTTTTCTCAGGTCTAATTAGGGAGCTGTCTTGCTTGAGCTCTGCTGGAGTCTTAATGTGAAGGTTATTGCACATGCCTACTACCTCGTTTCCTAGAAAGATCTGCCGCAAAGATACTCAGAATACTTAGCATACTTAGAAAAGCAATGTCAGAAGCATTATTACCTACCTGATGAATACTTATTATATTTGGAAACACCATGTCAGAATAATTATTTTGTCTGATGAATACTTAGTATACCTGGAAACGCCATGTAAGAAACATTATTCTACCTGATGAATACTTAGTATACTTGGAAACGCCATGTAAGAAGAATTATGCTACCTGATGAATAGATGGATGGGGATGGTAGCGAGCAGTCGCACCACGCTTCGCTCCACAGGTAATATTCCACTTCGCTACATTACAACGGCTTGATTTGTTTGATCTGAGCAATTCTTCTTAGCTAGCTACATAGCCGTCTTTGTATCAAAGATAATTGTGTAGTTTAGAGCAACTGAGTAATTATCGAGGCTAGCTATCTTCGTCCTCCTAACGTAGTCAACACTGCTAGCTGCTAGCTGCTAGCTAGCTAGTCATCACTGTTAGCTAGCCAACTTCTACCGACTAACAGCACCGCAGAAACTATTACATTACAACGCAACGACTTGATTAGTGTGGTGTTAGTGTTAGTTAGCCAGCTACATAGTTGTCTGTGCTGTCTCTGTATCTAAGATAATTGTGTAGTTTGAGTTTGAGTATTATCGAGGTGTGCTAGCCAGCCGCGACGCGGCGCCAGACTTACTCAACACACCTAGTCATCATTAACCCACTGCCAGATAGCCGTCCGTTACCGACTAGCAGCGCTGTAGTTACTAATACTTCACAACGGAACGATTTGACTAGTGCAGTGTTACCTAGCGAGCTACCTAGTTGTCTTTGTCATAGCTTGATAATTGTTAATTGATAATTGTTAGCTAGCCAGCCATCGAGGTTAGCTAGCCAGCTATTTCCGTCCCCCGCGACGCCATTTTTCCTAACCTAGCCAACTATTACCGACGAGCAGCATTGTTGAAACTAAATACACTACAAGGAACGTCTTGATTAGTGTTATGTTAGCTAGCTAGCTACAAAGTTGCTTTGTATCATGACAAGGTGTAGTACTGAAACTACCGAGGTTACCTAGCCAGCTACACGTTCAAAGTCAACAACGCAGCCACTGCTAGCTAGCCTACTCCACCAGCCAGCAGTACTGTATCATTTTAGTCAATAACATTTTTGCAACGTAAGCTTAACTTCCTGAACATTCGAGACGTGTAGTCCACTTGTCACTCCAATCTCATTTGCATTAGCGTAGCCTCTTCTGTAGCTTGTCTACTATGTGTCTGCCTATCCCTGTTCTCTCTCCTCTGCACAGGCCATACAAACGCTCCACACCGCGTGGCCGCTGCCGCTCTAACCTGGTGGTCCCAGCGCGCACGACCCACGTGGAGTTCCAGGTCTCCGGCAGCCTCTGGAACTGCCGGTCTGCGGCCAACAAGGCTGAGTTCATCTCAGCCTATGCTACCCTCCAGTCCCTAGACTTCCTGGCGCTGACGGAAACATGGATCACCACAGATAACACTGCTACTCCTACTGCTCTCTCCTCGTCTGACTACGTGTTCTCGCATACCCCTAGAGCATCGAGCCAGCGGGGTGGTGGCACTGGAATCCTCATCTCTCCCAAGTGGACATTCTCTCTTTCTCCCCTGACCCATCTGTCTATCTCCTCATTTGAATTCCATGCTGTCACAGTTACCAGCCCTTTCAAGCTTAACATCCTTATCATTTATCGCCCTCCAGGTTCCCTTGGAGAGTTCATCAATGAGCTTGACGCCTTGATAAGTTCCTTTCCTGAGGATGGCTCACCTCTCACAGTTCTGGGTGACTTTAACCTCCCCACGTCTACCTTCGACTCATTCCTCTCTGCCTCCTTCTTTCCACTCCTCTCCTCTTTCGACCTCACCCTCTCACCTTCCCCCCCTACTCACAAGGCAGGCAATACGCTTGACCTCATCTTTACTAGATGCTGTTCTTCCACTAATCTCATTGCAACTCCCCTCCAAGTCTCCGACCACTACCTTGTATCCTTTTCCCTCTCGCTCTCATCCAACACTTCTCACTCTCCCCCTACTCGGATGGTATTGCGCCGTCCCAACCTTCGCTCTCTCTCTCCCGCTACTCTCTCCTCTTCCATCCTATCATCTCTTCCCTCTGCTCAAACCTTCTCCAACCTATCTCCTGATTCTGCCTCCTCAACCCTCCTCTCCTCCCTCTCTGCATCCTTTGTTTTCCTCTGTCCCCTATCCTCCAGGCCGGCTCGGTCCTCCCCTCCTGCTCCGTGGCTCGACGACTCACTGCGAGCTCACAGAACAGGGCTCCGGGCAGCCGAGCGGAAATGGAGGAAAACTCGCCTCCCTGCGGACCTGGCATCCTTTCACTCCCTCCTCTCTACATTTTTCTCTTCTGTCTCTGCTGCTAAAGCCACTTTCTACCACTCTAAACTCCAAGCATCTGCCTCTAACCCTAGGAAGCTCTTTGCTACCTTCTCCTCCCTCCTTAATCCTCCTCCCCCTCCCCCCCCCCTCCTCCCTCTCTGCGGATGACTTCGTCAACCATTTTGAAAAGAAGGTTGACGACATCTGATCCTCGTTTGCTAAGTCAAACGACACTGCTGGTCCTGCTCACACTGCCCTACCCTGTGCTTTGACCTCTTTCTCCCCTCTCTCTCCAGATGAACTCTCGCGTCTTGTGACGGCCGGCCGCCCAACAACCTGCCCACTTGACCCTATCCCCTCCTCTCTTCTCCAGACCATTTCCGGAGACCTTCTCCCCTACCTCACCTCGCTCATCAACGCATCCTTGACCGCTGGCTACGTCCCTTCCGTCTTCAAGAGAGCGAGAGTTGCACCCCTTCTGAAAAAACCTACACTCGATCCCTCCGATGTCAACAACTACAGGCCAGTATCCCTTCTTTCCTTTCTCTCCAAAACTCTTGAACGCGCCGTGCTTGGCCAGCTCTCTTGCTATCTCTCTCAGAATGACCTTCTTGATCCTAATCAGTCAGGTTTCAAGACTGGGCATTCAACTGAGACTGCTCTTCTCTGTGTCACGGAGGCTCTCCGCACTGCTAAAGCTAACTCTCTCTCCTCTGCTCTCATCCTTCTAGACCTATCTGCTGCCTTTGATACCGTGAACCATCAGATCCTCCTCTCCACCCTCTCCGAGCTGGGCATCTCCGGCACCGCGCACGCTTGGATTGCGTCCTACCTGACAGGTCGCTCCTACCAGGTGGCGTGGCGAGAATCTGTCTCCGCACCACGCGCTCTCACCACCGGTGTCCCCCAGGGCTCTGTTCTTGGCCCACTCCTATTCTCGCTATACACCAAGTCACTTGGCTCTGTCATATCCTCACATGGTCTCTCATATCATTGCTATGCAGATGACACACAATTAATCTTCTCCTTTCCCCCTTCTGACAACCAGGTGGCGAATCGCATCTCTGCATGTCTGGCAGACATATCAGTGTGGATGACGGATCACCACCTCAAGCTGAACCTCGGCAAGACGGAGCTGCTCTTCCTCCCGGGGAAGGACTGCCCGTTCCATGATCTCGCCATCACGGTTGACAACTCCCTTGTGTCCTCCTCCCAGAGTGCTAAGAGCCTTGGCGTGACCCTGGACAACACCCTGTCGTTCTCCACCAACATCAAGGCGGTGACCCGATCCTGTAGGTTCATGCTCTACAACATTCGCAGAGTACGACCCTGCCTCACACAGGAAGCGGCGCAGGTCCTAATCCAGGCACTTGTCATCTCCCGTCTGGATTACTGCAACTCGCTGTTGGCTGGGCTCCCTGCCTGTGCCATTAAACCCCTACAACTCATCCAGAACGCCGCAGCCCGTCTGGTGTTCAACCTTCCCAAGTTCTCTCACGTCACCCCGCTCCTCCGCTCTCTCCACTGGCTTCCAGTCGAAGCTCGCATCCGCTACAAGACCATGGTGCTTGCCTACGGAGCTGTGAGGGGAACGGCACCTCCGTACCTTCAGGCTCTGATCAGGCCCTACACCCAAACAAGGGCACTCCGTTCATCCACCTCTGGCCTGCTCGCCTCCCTACCTCTGAGGAAGCACAGTTCCCGCTCAGCCCAGTCAAAACTGTTCGCTGCTCTGGCACCCCAATGGTGGAACAAGCTCCCTCACGACGCCAGGACAGCGGAGTCAATCACCACCTTCCGGAGACACCTGAAACCCCACCTCTTTAAGGAATACCTAGGATAGGATAAAGTAATCCTTCTAACCCCCCCCTTAAAAGATTTAGATGCACTATTGTAAAGTGGTTGTTCCACTGGATATTATAGGTGAATGCACCAATTTGTAAGTCGCTCTGGATAAGAGCGTCTGCTAAATGACTAAAATGTAAATGTAATACTTAGTATACTTGGAAACAACGTGTCAGAAGCATTATTCTATTATATGGGGACCTTCAACCAAATAAAATGTGTCATTTGTCACATGCGCCGAGTACAACTGGTGTAGGCTTTACCGTGAAATGCTTGCTTACGAGCCCTTCCCAACAATGCAGAGTTGGGATAGTAAAATAGAATGGAACTGTGTACAGGGAGTACCAGTACCAGACCAATGTGAAGAGGCACAAGGTATATGAGATAGATTATGTATGCACATGAAAGCAGGGTGAAGTGACTAGATATCAGGATAAATAATAAGAGTAAAATAAAGAACAGAGTAGCAGCAGCAAATTATGAGTCTAAAAGTGTGTGATTGCGCGTGTGTGTGTGTGTAATGTATATGTATGTGGCTTGTGTCGGTATCCATGTGTGTGTTATGTGTGTGTGTGTGAATGTGTGTGGGCTTTGTTTCCAGTAGATGTGTCAATCTATTGTGTGTGAGTCAGTGTGTATATGGTGTGTATACTGTATACAGTGTGTTTTAAAAGTATTCAGACCCCTTGACTTTTTCCACATTTTGTTACATTACAGCCTTATTCTAAAACAAATGTTTCTCATCCATCTACACACAATACCCCATAATGACAAAGTGAAAACAGGTTTTGAGAAGTCTTTGAACATTTATTAAAAATAAAAAACAGAAATACCTTTATTTACATAAGTATTCAGACCTTTTGCTATGAGACTTGAAATTGAGCTCAGGTGCCTCCTGTTTCCATTGCCCATCCTTGAGATGTTTCTACAACTTGATTGAAGTCCACCTGTAGTAAATACAATTTGTTGGACATGATTTGGAAAGGCACTCATGTGTCCACATAAGGTCCCACAATTAACAGTGCATGTCAGAGCAAAAACCAAGGCATGAGGTTGAAGAACTTGTCTGTAGAGCTCTGAGACAGGATTGTGTCGAGTCACAGATCTGGGCAAGGGTGCCAAAACATTTCTGCAGCATTGAAGGTCCCCAAGAACACAGTGGCCTCCATCATTCTTAAATGGAAGAAGTATGGAACCACCAAGACTCTTCCTAGAGCTGGCCTCCTGGCCAACCTGAGTAATCGGGGGAGAAGGGCCTTGGTCAGGGAGGTGACCATGAACCCGTTGGAGTTTTCCAAAATGCACGTAAAGGACTCTCAGACCATGAGAAACAAGATTCTCTGGTCTGATGAAACCAAGATTGACTGCAGGAATGTCCACAGAGCTGTTGCACAGAGCTGTTGCCAGAGAATGTAATGTTAATTTATCTACCATAAGCCGCCTCCAACGTCATTTTAGAGAATTTGGCATTATGTCCAACTGGCCTCACAGCTGCAGACCACGTGTAACCACGTGGTCGTCGTGTGGGTGAGCGGTTTGCTGATGTCACCCTTGTGAACAAAGTGCCCTATGGTGGTGGTGGGATTATGGTATGGGCAGGCATAAGCTACGGACAATGAACACAATTGCATTATATCGATGGCAATTTGAATGCACAGAGATACCGTGACGAGATCCTTAGGCCCATTGTTGTGCCATTCATCTGCCACCATAACCTAATGTTTTAGCATGATAATGCACGGCCCCATGTTTGCAAGGATCTGTACACAATTCCTGGAAGCTGAAAATGTCCCAGTTCTTCCATGGCCTGCATACTCACCAGACATTTCACCCATTGAGTATGTTTGGGATGCTCTGGATCGACGTGTACGACAGCATGCTCCAGTTCCCGCCCATATCCAGCAACTTCGCACAGACATTGAGGAGGATTGGGACAGCATTCCACCGGCCACACTCAACAGCCTGATCAATTCTATGCGAAGGAGTTGTCGCGCTACATGAGGCAAATGTTGGTTACACCAGATACTGACTGGTATTCTGATCCACAAACCTACTTTTTTAAAAGGTGTCTGTGACCAACAGATGCATATCTGTATTCCCAGTTATGTGAAATCCATAGATTAGGGCCTAAAGCATTTATTTCAATTGACTTATTTCCTTATATTAATTGTAACTCATTAAAGTCTTTGTTCAATGTATATTCCATTATATTCTTACTGTAAAATATATGTGTGTTGACTGTGGTAATGCAGGTCCTGTGATTTCTGCTAAATTATTAAGTTGATGTCATTGGCATGGCACCGACATAGCCCTGGCTACTTAGCACAGATAGATAAAACTTAAAACATGCTATTGTGTTCTTTTGAAATAAATTGTTTTGTATTATGTTTTTATGACCTTCCTAAACAAAATATTAACGGATTTCTTAGTGACTGTGTATATTAACACTAGAAAGACAGAGAGCAGGTTTTCATCAAGGATCTCTCTGTACTTTGCTCCGTTCATCTTTCCATCGATCTTGATTAGTCTCCCAGTCCCTGCCACTGAAAAAGATCTCCAAAGCATGATGCTGCCACCACCATGCTTCACCGTAGGGATGGTGCCAAGTTTCCTCCAGATGTGATTCTTGGCATTCAGGCCAAAGAGTTCAATCTTGGTTTCATCAGACCAGAGCATCTTGTTTCTCATGGTCTGAGAGTCCTTTAGGGGCCTTCAGCAAGCTCCAAGAGAGCTGTCATGTGCCTTTTACTGATGAATGGCTTTCGTCTGGCCACTCTGTGATAAAGGCCCGATTGGTGGAGTGCTGCAGAGATAGTTGTCCTTCTGGAAGGTTCTCCCATCCCCACAAAGGAACTCTGGAGCTCTGTCAGATTGAATATTGGGTTCTTGGTCACCTCCCTGACCAAGGCTCTTCTCCCCCGATTGCTCAGTTTAGCTGGGTGGCTAGCTCTGGTAAGAGTCTTGGTGGTTCCAAACTTCTTCCATTTAAGAATGATGGAGGCCACTGTGTTCTTGGGGACCTTCAATGCTGCAGACATGTTTTTGCCTGGCATGCTCTTAGTTTTAGAGATGTTCAGGACCAGTTTATTACTGGCTACCCATTCCAAAACAGACTGCATCTCTTTGATAAGGGTTTCAGTGACTTCATTAGCTGTGGTTGTTGATGCGTACATGGTTGAATCATCAGCATACATGGACACACATTCTTTGTTTACTGCCAGTGGCAGGTCATTGGTAAAAATAGAAAAGAGTAGAGGGCCTAGAGAGCTACCCTATGGTACACCACACTTTACATGTTCTGCTTTTCTAGTTAAATGGATTTATTAGACTGGCATCTATTGGGCCTATTCTACTGTTAAATATTCATACATCATGAGGATGAACTGGTCAGAACGATATTATCATTTATGATATTTATCTCACAGTTTTGCTAGAGTGTCAAACACACATATTTAGGAAAAGTCACGGACAGGTGGGTTAAAGGTTTTTGTTGAAATTAAGTTACTGACATTACTAAATTGATAACGATCAGATTGACATCTTGGCGGTTCAACGATTAAATGACTAAATAATTGAACAGTGCACCAGGGGTATTTGCAACTATGATACATGTAATACAAAGCCTGTGAAAGTGTCCGTTACCAATATTATACTGTTGTTGACCAGGTATACTAATGTTGCATTGTTTGACAGCAAGCTGGTTAGCTACAGTGGCTTGCGAAAGTATTCACCCCACTTGGCATTTTTACTATTTTGTTGCCTTATAACCTGCAATTAAAATGTATTTTTGTATAATTTGATTTACACAACATGCCTACCACTTTGAAGATGCAGAATGCTTTTTATTGTGTAACAAACAAGAAATAAGACAAAAAAAATGAAAACTTGAGCATGCATAACTGTTCACAACCCCCCTCCAAAGTCAGTACTTTGTAGATCCACCTTTTGCAGCAATTACAGCTGCAAGTCTCTTGGGGTATGTTTCTATAAGCTTGGCACATCTAGCCACTACTCCAGCTCCTTTAAGTTGGATAGGTTCCACTAGTGTACAGCAATCTTTAAGTCATACCACAGATTCTCAATTGGATTGAGGTCTGGGCTTTGACTAGGCCATTCCAAGACATTTAAATGTTTCCCCTTAAACCCCTCGAGTGTTGCTTTAGCAGTATGCTTAGGGTCGTTGTCCTGCTGGAAGGTGAACCTCCATCCCAGTCTCAAATCTCTGGAAGACGGAAACAGGTTTCCCTCAATAATTTCCCTGTATTTAGCACCATCCACCATTCCTTCAATTCTGAACAGTTTCCCAGTCCCTGCCAATGAAACAGATACCCACAGCATGATGCTGCCACCACCATGCTTCACTGTGGGGATGGTATTCTTGGGGTGATGAGAGGTATTGGGTTTGCGCCAGACATAGCCGTTTCCTTGATGGCCAAAAAGCTCAATTTCTGTCTCATCTGACCAGAATACCTTCTTGCGTATGTTTGGGGAGAGCCTGACGAGCCGGCGGAGGCAGGGGAGAAAAAAAAACACTCCCTGATGCTTCCCTTAGGTGAGGCGTTATTGTATAACGATGTGCGCTGAGAGTCGGGAAGCAAGTTCAGGCAGTGAGATGGAGTCCAGGTGCTGATGAGTCTGATGATGCGCAGGTGCACGTAACAATGGTGACAGGTGTGCGCCATTAAGAGCAGCCTGGTGACCTAGCGGCCAGAGAGGGAGCACGCGTGACATTCATAGCAAAGGGGGTGAATACATATGCACGCACCACTTTTCAGGATTTTATTTTATATAATTTTTTGAAACAAGTCATTTTTTTCATTTCACTTCACTAATTTGGACTATTTTGTGTATGTCCATTACAAGATATCCAAAATAAAAGATACATTTAATTAGAGGTTGTAATGCAACAAAATAGGAAAAACGCCAAGGGGGATGAATACTTTTGCAAGGCACTATAGCTCTCATTGAAAACATTTCAAATGCCAGTTAGCTAGGTAGCCATAGTTAAAATAATGTGTTTTCTCCAATGTATCATAGCTATGTTGGCTATATTAGGAACATAACTGTAATGCTTTCGTTAGAAGAAGTATCGGAGTCAGGCGCAGGACACAGGAATGAGTGCAAACAAAAATGTGTTTACTCAAAATCATAATAAAACTTCTTCCACAGCAAAAATACAGGGTTGGGAGAAATACCTCCAACAACCACAAAACAGGAAACAATCACGGACAATCGACATCAGCAAACGATTTGAGAGTACTTCAAGCATCAAAAGTAGTTAGCAGCTTTGACAGTACATTCAGAGCCATCCAGTGGTATTCACACTACAAACTTAATTTGACCATGTCCCCATAAATGAATTTGACTATTTTTTTTTTTTATTTAACCTTTATTTAACTAGGCAAATCAGTTAAGAACAAATTATTATTTACAATGACAGCCTACACCAGCCAAACCCGCCAGACGCTGGGCCAATTGCGTTCCACCCTATGGGACTCCCAATCACGGCTGGTTGTGATACAGTCTGGAATCAGACCAGGGTGTCTGTAGTGACACCTCTAGCACTGAGATGCAGTGCCTTAGACCACTGTGCCACTCGGGAGCCCATTGTAATGACAGTTCACCACAACATACCCAAGAACATCCTGATCAGCAAGGGTTTAAAAATAGAGTTTGAGATCATTGTCCGGGGTATTCTCCAGTGGTTTGAAAGGGGATTTAGGCTTTCCAGAAAAATGTTGACAGGTTGCAACAGTATCATTTTGTCTTGCAAGGTGAAGGGTCGATCTCATTGAGTGAAAAGCCTTACTACTCAACATCTAGGACACAATTTAGCAAAATGGTCTACCTCAGCTGCCTCAGCAGCCCATAAAGAAGAATAGAGTTCAGTGTAAAAAAATTAAGGGGGAAGACACCCCTCCCCCTTTCCAATCGACTGAGTCAGCCGGTAGGCCCAGTCTCTTCCTATCTTCTTTATTACAGGTTGAAGGGAAATGAGGAATGACGCCAGGAGGATATCGAACAACTATTGAATTAAAATAGTATTGAGCGAGCGAGAGAGGCTCAGGTACAGCTCTCAAGGATGGTGGAATTATCTGTTAACGCTCTCTAGAAAATAAGAGTTAGCTTAATGCTTTCATTATGGAGCTCTGCCTTTGGGCTCAGATCATTTAAGGTTGTCTGCTCTCTCTCTCTCTCTCTCTCTCTCTCTCTTTCTCTCTCTCTCTCTCTCGCTCTCTCTCTCTCTCTCTGGATTCTGGGGAAGGCTATACTTATCTTTAGCAGAAAGAAAGGTGAACCCCTGTGCTATCTGTACAGTTTCTGCACAGTAAAGCAGAGGATGCCACGCCCCCCCCCACACACACGCACACACACACACACACACACACACACACACACACACACACACACACACACACACACACACACACACACACACACACACACACACACACACACACACACACACACACACAAATACACACCTCTATAGCTGGTACAGACCCAGGTCGGATTTAGCACACATAGCCAGACCCCAATAAAAGGGCAAAGCAGAGCAGACACACAGTGACATTTTCCCAGCGCCATGCAGTCTCTCATTCATGTGTACCTCTCTCTCTCCTCCCAGTAAACCAATAGTCAGACTATCAGACTGCCTTAATCACAAACATACCACTGTGCTCTGGTGTAGACTAATGTGGTTAGTACTGAATCCTGGGGTTAGGATGGAGATTGATCTGCATGGCATGGATTGTGTGTGTGTTTGTCTGTTCTGTGTAGCAGGGATGCATACTAACGTTTAGGGCCCTGAGGTTTACGTGATATGTGAAAGTAAAACCGCTAGGGGACAGAATCTTTCCTTGACAGCTTGCATGAGTCGGGCAAAACAAATGGGCCTTAATTACACTGTAGTCTATGCATTTTGGGGTAGATGCTGTAGATGAAATAATTAGATTGCTGCGTTATGGCAGACTGTAGCTCTTATATTTGTTGTGACCTGTCCTGTGTGCTACCTATTTTCTGTAGACTTTAATTGTAGTTGGAAGGCCAAAGGGATTGGTCATTTGGTCGTGAGTGTGTACTGGACCAGAGACTCTGTGTACTGGACCAGAGACTGAGTGACTGATTCTTTATTTCCTCGTCTGCCTGTATTAAACCCGCTGTAATTTAATATATTCAGCCTCACGCTCCTCAGGTTTTGGCCATGTCTCTCTAACCCACTCAGAGGGCTCACGAAGGTGAAGGTTCATTGTGTGTGCACGTGTGTGTGTCCGTGTGTGTGTGGATGGGAAAAGACCTGCTTTTTCCATTACATAGATGCCAGGCTGTAACGGATTGGCAGTCGTGGTGAAGGAATGAGGCACAGGAAGCAGCGAGCACAGGGTAGTGGCGTATTTAATGTACACTCACTCATCAAACAAAATACTCCCAAACACAGGGGAGAAAATACACACGCCGTAAAATAGCGCCGACACGAACATGAGCCGTCACAATAGAAATAATCCCGCACAACACGGAAGCGGACCAGCTAACATAAATAGCCCCGCTAATTAACCAAACTAAACACAGGTGCACAAAACCAAAAAGAAGGGAAAACCAAAAAGGGAATCAGTGGTAGCTAATAGGCCGGTGACGACGACCGCCGAGCGCCACCCGAGCAGGAGGGGGCGCCACCGTCGGTGGGAATCGTGACACAGGCACACCGGTTTGAGTGTGTGAAGAACTGAAATGCTGCTGGGTTGTTCACACTCAACAGTTTCCCATGTGTAAGAAGAACAGTCACCCCAAAGGACATCCAGCCAACTTGACACAACTGTCGGAAGCATTGGAGTCAACATGGGCCAGCATCCCGGTGGAACACTTTGGACACCTTGTAGGGTTCCTAATGTTTGGTATACTATTTTTGTTGTTTATGTATCTTAGTTGAATGGACTGACTGTAAGTCTCTCTGGATAAGACTGTCTGCAAAATGACCAAAATGTAAATGTAAATAAGAAAATAAACATGCCTAAATAAACTGCAAAGCAGACTGTGTATTATTATTGGCCTTGTTTCACTATGGAGCTCATTATAATAATACTCAGCATGCTTTGCAATTGTTCATTATTACATATACAGTACCAGTCAAAAGTTTGGACACACCTACTCGTTCCGGTGTTTTTATTTTTTTGTACTATTTTTTCCACTGTAGAATAATAGTGAAGACATCAAAACAACGAAATAACACATATGGAATCATGTAGTAACCAAACATTATTTAAAACAAATCTAAATATATGTTGAGTCAATTCATCAATCAGTCTGATGTATTTATAAAGCCCTTTTTACATCAGCCGATGTCACAAAGTGCTATACAGAAACCCAGCCTAAAACCTCAAACAGCAAGCAACGCAGATGTAGAAGCACGGTGGCTAGGAAATACTCATTATAAAGGCAGGAACCTAGGAAGGAACCTAGAGAGGAACCAGGCTCTGAGGGGTGGCCCGTCCTCTTCTGACTGTGCCGGGTAGAGATTATTACAGTACATGGCCAAGATGTTCAAACATTCATAGATGACCAGCAGGCTCAAATGATAATAATAACAGTGGTTGTAGAGGGTGCAACAGGTCAGCACCTCAGGAGTAAATGTCAGTTGGCTTTTCATAACCGAGCATTCAGAGTTAGAGACAGCAGGTGCGGTAGAGAGAGAGTTGAAAACAGCAGGTCCGGGACAAGGTAGCACGTCCGGTGAGCAGGTCAGGGTTCCATAGCCGCAGGCAGAACAGTTGAAACTGGAGCAGCAGCATGGCCAGGTGGACTGGGGACAGCAAGGAGTCATCAGGCCAGGTAGTCCTGAGGCATGGTCCCAGGGCTCAATCAGTTGTGTTGTGACAAGGTAGGGGTGGTATAGAGAAGATAGTCCTGAACAAATGGGGGGGGGGTCAAAATCAAAGTAACAGTCAGTATCTGGTGTGCCAGCAGCTCCATTAACTTCTCTAGGGTCGGTGGGATGAAATCGTCCCACCTACGTAACAGCCAGTGGAATCCTGTGGCGCGTAATTCAAATACCTTAGAAATGCTATTACTTCAATTTCTCAAACATATGACTATTTTACACCATTTTAAAGACAAGACTCTCGTTAATCTAACCACACTGTCCGATTTCAAAAAGGCTTTACAACGAAAGCAAAACATTAGATTATGTCAGCAGAGTACCCAGCCAGAAATAATCAGACACCCATAAATGCAGCACTAACCTTTGATGATCTTCATCAGATGACACACCTAGGACATTATGTCATACAATACATGCATGTTTTGTTCAATGAAGTTCATATTTATATCAAAAAACAGCTTTTTACATTAGCATGTGACGTTCAGAACTAGCATACCCCCCGCAAACTTCCGGTGAATTTACTAAATTACTCACGATAAACGTTCACAAAAAACATAACAATTATTTTAAGAATTATAGATACAGAACTCCTCTATGCACTCGCTATGTCCGATTTTAAAATAGCTTTTCGGTGAAAGCACATTTTGCAATATTCTAAGTAGATAGCCCGGCATCACAGGGCTAGCTATTTAGACACCCACCAAGTTTAGCCCTCACCAAAGTCAGATTTACTATAAGAAAAATGTTATTACCTTTGCTGTTCTTCGTCAGAATGCACTCCCAGGACTTCTACTTCAATAACAAATGTTGGTTTGGTTCAAAATAATCCATAGTTATGTTCAAATATCCTCTGTTTTGTTCGTGCGTTCAAGACACTATCCGAAGTGTAAAGAAGGGTGACGCGCACGACGCGTTTCGTGACCAAAAAATTCTAAATATTCCATTACCGTACTTCGAAGCATGTCAACCGCTGTTTAAAATCAATTTTTATGCAATTTTTCTCGTAAAAAAGCGATAATATTCCGACCGGGAATCTGTGTTTTAGTACAAAGAGAGAGAAAATAAAAACATGGGGTCGCCTCGTGCATGCGCCTCAGTCTCATAGTACTCTGACCGACCACTATCCAAACGCGCTAATGTTTTTCAGCCAGGGGCTGCAAAGACGTCATTCAGCTTTTTCCCGGGTTCTGAGAGCCTATGGGAGCCGTAGGAAGTGTCACGTTACAGCAAAGATCCTAAGTTTTCAATAAAAAGAGTCAAGAAGCTCAAGGAATGGTCAGAGAGGGCACTTCCTGTACAGAATCTTCTCAGGTTTTTGCCTGCCATATGAGTTCTGTTATACTCACAGACACCATTCAAACCGTTTTAGAAACTTTAGGGTGTTTTCTATCCAAAGCCAATAATTATATGCATATTCTAGTTTCTGGGCAGTAGTAATAACCAGATTAAATCGGGTACATTTTTTTTCCGGCTGTGTAAATACTGCCCCCTATCCCTAACAGGTTAACCTCTCTGGGCTAGGTGGGACGAAATCGTCCCACCTACGCAACAGCCAGTGTAATCCCGTGGCGCGATTTTCAAATACCTTAGAAATGCTATTACTTCAATTTCTCAAACATATGACTATTTTACACCATTTTAAAGACAAGACTCTCGTTAATCTAACCACACTGTCCGATTTCAAAAAGGCTTTACAACGAAAGCAAAACATTAGATTATGTCAGCAGAGTACCCAGCCAGAAATAATCAGACACCCATTTTTCAAGCTAGCATATAATGTCACAAAAACCCAGAAGACAGCTAAATGCAGCACTAACCTTTGATGATCTTCATCAGATGACACACCTAGGACATTATGTTATACAATACATGCATGTTTTGTTCAATCAAGTTCATATTTATATCAAAAAACTGCTTTTTACATTAGCATGTGACGTTCAGAACTAGCATACCCCCCGCAAACCTCCGGTGAATTTACTAAATTACTCACGATAAACGTTCACAAAAAACACAACAATTATTTTAAGAATTATAGATACAGAACTCCTTTGTGGAATCGAGGTGTCCGATTTTAAAATAGCTTTTCGGTGAAAGCACATTTTGCAATATTCTGAGTACATAGCCCAGCCATCACGGCTAGCTATTTAGACACCCACCAAGTTTAGCCCTGACCAAACTCCGATTTACTATTACAAAAGTTTGATTACCTTTGGTGTTCTTCGTCAGAATGCACTCCCAGGACTGCTACTTCAATAACAAATGTTGGTTTGGTCCAAAATAATCCATCGTTATATCCAAATAGCGGCGTTTTGTTCGTGCGTTCAAGACACTATCCGAAGTGTAAATAAGGGTCACGAGCATGGCGCAATTCGTGACAAAAAAATTCTAAATATTCCTTTACCATACTTCGAAGCATGTCAACCGCTTTTTAAAATCAATTTTTATGCCATTTTTCTCATAAAAAAGCGATAATATTCCGACCGGGAATCTGCGTTTAGGTAAACAGACGAAAGAAAACAAAGCATGAGGTCGACTCGGGCACGCGCCTGAGTCTCACAGTACTGTAACCAGCCACTACCCAAACGCGCTACTTTTTTCAGCCAGAGCCTGCAAAGCCACGATTCAGCTTTTTGCCGCCTTCTGAGAGCCCATGGGAGCCGTAGAAAGTGTCACGTAACAGCAGAGATCCTCTGTAATGGATAGAGATAATCAAGAAGGGCAAGAAATTGTCAGACAGGCCACTTCCTGCATGGAATCTTCTCAGGTTTTGGCCTGCCATATGAGTTCTGTTATACTCACAGACTCCATTCAAACAGTTTTAGAAACTTTAGGGTGTTTTCTATCCAAAGCCAATAATTATATGCATATTCTAGTTACTGGGCAGGAGTAGTAACCAGATTAAATCGGGTACGTTTTTTATCCAGCCGTGTCAATACTGCCCCCTAGCCCTAACAGGTTAACCTGTTGGGGCTAGGGGGCAGTATTTGCACGGCCGGATAAAAAAAACGTACCCGATTTAAACTGGTTACTACTCTTGCCCAGAAACGAGAATATGCATATAATTAGATTTGGATAGAAAACACTCAAAAGTTTCTAAAACTGTTTGAATGGTGTCTGTGAGTATAACAGAACTCATATGGCAGGCCAAAACCTGAGAAGATTCCATACAGGAAGTGCCCTGTCTGACAATTTGTTGTCCTTCTGTTGCATCTCTATCGAAAATACAGCATCTCTGCTGTAACGTGACATTTTCTAAGGCTTCCATTGGCTCACAGAAGGCGCCAGAAAGTGGAATGACGTGTCTCACCTTACCCAGACAGGTTAATTGGTTATGGTTCATTGAACAAGCATGGTAAACAGTGTAAACCCTTTACAATGAAGATTTGTGAAGTTATCTGCATTTTTACGAATTACCTTTGAAAGACAGAGTCCTGAAAAAGGGACATTTCTTTTTTGCTGAGTTTAGGTCTGGGATGGCAGGAAGCTTGGCCGCAGTGATGCACTGGGCCGTATGCACTTCCCTCTGTAGCGCCTTATGGTCAGATGCCAAGCAGTTCCCATACCAGGCACTGATGCAACCAGTCAGGATGCTCTCGATGGTGCAGCTGTAGAACTTTTTGAGGATCTGGGGACCCATGCCAAATCTTTTCAGTCTCCTGAGGGGGAATGGGTTTTGTCGTGCCCTCTTCATGACTGTCTTCGTGTGTTTGGACCATGATAGGTCGTTGGTGATGTGGACACCAAGGAACTTGAAACTCTCAACCCGCTCCACTACAGCCGCGTCAACGTTAATGGGGGCCTGTTCAGCCCTCCTCTTCCTGTCGTCCATAATCAGCTCCTTTGTCTTGCTCGCGTTGAGGGAGAGGTTGTTGTCCTGGCACAACACTGCCAGTTCTGTGACCTCCTCCCTATAGTCTCATCGTTGTCGGTGATCAGGCCTACCACTGTTGTTTCGTCAGCAAACGTAATAATGGTGTTGAAGTCGTCATTGGCCATGCCGTCGTGGGTGAACAGGGAGTACAGGAGGGGACTAAGTACACACCCCTGAGGGGCCCCAGTGTTGAGGATCAGCGTGGCAGACATATTCTTGCCTACCCTTATCACTTGTGGGCGGCCCGTCAGTAAGTCCAGGTTCCAGTTGCAGATGGGGGTGTTTAGTCCCAGGGTCCTTAGCTTAGTGATGAGCTTCGTGGGCACCATGGTGTTGAATGCTGAGTGGTGGTCAATGAACACCATTCTCACATTGCTGTTCCTTTTGTCCAGGTGGGAAAGGGCAGTGTCGTGTGCGATTGCGATTGCGATTGCATCATATGTGTAACTGTTGGGGCGGTATGCGAATTGGAGTGGGTCTAGTGTGTCCAGAGGATGCTGTTGATGTGAGCCATGACCAGCCTTTCAAAGCACTTCGATTCAAGCATAAAAGGCATTTAGCTCGTCTGGTATGCTCGCGTCACTTGGCTGCTCGCGTCTGGGTTTCCCTTTGTAGTCTGTAATAGTTTTCAAGCCCTACCAGATCCGACGAGCGTCAGAGCTGGTGTAGTAGGATTCAATCTTAAAACCTGTTTGGGATAGGGGTCAGTATTTTCATGGCCGGATAAAAAACGTACCCGATTTAATCTGGTTACTACTCCTGCCCAGAATATGCATATAATTAGTAGATTTTGATAGAAAACACTCTAAAGTTTCTAAAACTGTTTGAATGGTGTCTGTGAGTATAACAGAACTCATATGGCAGGCCAAAACCTGAGAAGATTCCATACAGGAAGTGCCCTGTCTGACAATTTGTTGTCCTTCTAGGGCATCTCTATCAAAAATACAAAAATCTCTGCTGTAACATGACATTTTCTAAGGCTTCCATTGGCTCTCAGAAGGCGCCAGAAAGCTGAATGACGTCTCTGCAGTCTCTGGGCGAAAAAAGCAGGAGTTTTTGTGAGTGATCAGGCAGGGGACAATGACAGTGGAGTGCGCGTGCACGAGACGACTCCATGTTTTTCTTTCAGTCTATGAATGAATATAACGTCGCCCGGTTGGAATATTATCGTTATTTTACCAGAAAAATAGCATAAAAATTAATTTTAAACAGCGGTTGACATGCTTCGAAGTACGGTAATGGAATATTTGGAATTTTTTTGTCACGAAATGCGCCCGCGCGTCACTCTTCGGATACTGACATGAACACACAAACAAATGGAGCTATTTGGATATAACTATGGATTATTTCGAACCAAAACAACATTTGTTGTTGAAGTAGAAGTCCTGGGAGTGCATTCTGACGAAGAACAGCAAAAGTAATCAAATTTTTCTTATAGTAAATCTGAGATTGGTGTGCACCAAACTTGGTGGGTGTCAAATTAGCTAGCCTGTGATGGCCGAGCTATCTATTCAGAATATTGCAAAATGTGCTTTTGCCGAAAACTATTTTAAAATCTGACACCGCGATTGCATAAAGGAGTTCTGTATCTATAATTCTTAAAATAATTGTTATGTTTTTTGTAAACGTTTATCGTGAGTAATTTAGTAAATTCACCAGAAGTTTGCGGTGGGTATGCTAGTTCTGAACATCACATGCTAATGTAAAAAGCTGTTTTTTTATATAAATATGAACTTGATTGAACAAAACATGCATGTATTGTATAACATAATGTCCTAGGAGTGTCATCTGATGAAGATCATCAAAGGTTAGTGCTGCATTTAGCTGTGGTTTTGGTTTTTGTGACATATATGCTTGCTTTGAAAATGGCTGTGTGATTTATTTTTGGCAGGGTACTCTCCTGACATAATCTAATGTTTTGCTTTTGCTGTAAAGCCTTTTTGAAATCGGACAACGTGGTTAGATTAACGAGAGTCTTTAAAATGGTGTAAAATAGTCATATGTTTGTGAAATTGAAGTTATAGCATTTTTAAGGTATTTGTATTTCGCGCCACGCTCTACCATTGGATATTGGTGAGGCTTTCCGCTACTTTGCTTGTTTGATGATTCGTCTGAGGGCATAGGGGGATTTTTTATAAACTTCTGGATTAGTGTCCCGCTTCTTGAAAGCGGCATGCTCTGGAGCAACGAACCGCCCATGCTGTCTCTGCCTGGCCAGTTCCCATCTCTCCACTGGGATTCTCTGCCTCTAACCCTATTACGGGGGCTGAGTCACTAGCTTACTGGTGCTCTTCCATGCCGTCCCTAGGAGGGGTGCGTCACTTGAGTGGGTTGAGTCACTGACGTGATCTTCCTGTCTGGGTTGGCTCCCCCCCTTGGGTTGTGCCGTGGCGGAGATCTTTGTGGGCTATACTCGGCCTTGTCTCAGGATGGTAAGTTGGTGGTTGAAGATATCCCTCTAGTGGTGTGGGGGCTGTGTTTTGGCAAAGTGGGTGGGGTTATATCCTGCCTGTTTAGCCCTGTCCGGGGGTATCGTCGGGTGGGGCCACAGTGTCTCCCGACCCCTCCTGTCTTAGCCTCCAGTATTTATGCTGCAGTAGTTCATGTGTCGGGGGGCTAGGGTCAGTCTGTTATATCTGGAGTATTTCTCCTGTCTTATCCGGTGTCCTGTGTAAATTTAAGTATGCTCTCTCTAATTCTCTTTCTTTCTTTCTTTCTTTCTTTCTTTCTTTCTTTCTTTCTTTCTTTCTTTCTTTCTTTCTTTCTTTCTTTCTTTCTTTCTTTCTCTCAGAGGACCTGAGCCCTAGGACCATGCCTCAGGACTACCTAGCCTGATGACTCCTTGCTGTGCCCAGTCCACCTGGCCGTGCTGCTGCTCTAGTTTCAACTGTTCTGCCTGCGGCTATGGAACTCTGACCTGTTCACCGGATGTGCTACCTGTTCCAGACCTGCTGTTTTCTACTCTCTAGAGACAGCAGGAGTGGTAGCGATACGCTGAATGATCTGCTATGAGAAGCCAACTGACATTTACTCCTGAGGTGCTGACCTGTTGCACCCTCGACAACCACTGATTATTATTACTTGACCCTGCTAGTCATCTATGAACATTTGAACATCTTGGCCATGTTTTGTTATAATCTCCACCCGGCACAGCCAGAAGAGGATTGGCCACCCCTCATAGCCTGGTTCCTCTCTAGGTTTCTTCCTAGGTTCTGGCCCTTCTAGGGAGTTTTTCTACACCTGCTTCTACACCTGCATTGCTTGCTGTTTGGGGTTTTAGGCTGGGTTTCTGTACAGCACTTTGAGATATCAGCTGATGTAAGAAGAGCTTTATAAATACATTTGATATGATATGATATTTGACCAGGAAGAAGAGCAATGGAGTTCTGCATCAGATGACCTGGCCTCCACAATCACCCGACCTCAACCCAATTGAGATGGTTTGGGATAAGTTGGACCACAGAGTGAAGGAAAGCAGCCAAACTACTCAGCATATATGGGAACTCCTTCAAGACTGTTGGAAAAGCATTGCAGGTGAAGCTGGTTGAGAGAATGCCAAGAGTGTGCAAAGCTGTCATCAAGGCAAAGGGTGAAGAATCTCAAATCTAAAATATATTTTGAATTGTGTAACACTTTTTTGGTTACTACATGATTCCATATGTGTTATTTCATAGTTTTGATGTCTTCTCTATTATTCTACAATGTAGAAAACAGTAAAAATAAATAAAAACCGTTGAATGTGTTGGTGTGTCCAAACTTTTGACTGGTACTGTACATTTATATTTAGTTCATTTGGCAGACGCTCTTATCACACGATAGTGCCATCTGACTGCTGATTCCAATGCAGGATGGAAAGGGAGTCACAACATTTGAACTGCTATAAAAATGGTATAGAATTATTTGGGGGGTATTTTGAATATACAAATTACAGCTCTCGAAAGCATCGTGTTACAAAACACTTTGGAGGGTAGTTCAGCCTAATGTAATTCAAATAACAAAATACTCAGAAGTATTTGAAATACATATTACAGAAATACTGTCTGTGTGTGTGTGTGTGTGTGTGTGTGTGTGTGTGTGTGTGTGTGTGTGTGTGTGTGTGTGTGTGTGTGTGTGTGTGTGTGTGTGTGTGTGTGTGTGTGTGTGTGTGTGTGATGAATGAATGACAGAGGTAGGGATTCTATTTGAGTTGTGAATGGTGAATGAAGCCTGGAGCTTCTAGCTCTGCCTGAATGTCTATGGATAATCCCCAGCGAGGTTAGGACTATGCCTATGACTCATGCTATACAGAACATGTATGACTGGTTCATTGTATAAATGATAAGAGGCCGTCTTTGCTCTTTTAAGGTCCTTACTACTGAATAGTTTCTGTTCCAGGTGCGTAGGAGTCATTCATTGTATAGACACATTATTCGTGTGTAATTGGGGTAATATTGTGTCTGTGTAGTGACATGCATAGGTAGAGTAAAGTGGATGTTTACAGGAAATTCATATTGAACAATGCATGTTCTCTAGACAGGCATGATGTGAGTGATGATTATTTGCATGAACATCTTGGTCAAATGGGACAAGGACATCTTGTCCACAAAACTGAAAATACTTCTTGTCCCCCACTCATGCAGGCAGTTAGATGACAGTTAGATGACAACCCAACACAGCACATAGCCTCCATTAACCACACTGCAGGCTGATTGGCCACTTCCACTTAAGGCATGGTATTACAGCTGAGCACTGTTCCCCCTACCACCACCAGCAGCAGGTCCTCACCTGCCTGTCACAGTCCATGACTATCAGCTCTCTCTCCAGCATGGTGATGGTCCCCATCCCCCCAGCCACCTCAGCTTGTCCAGTCTCCCACACACAGCAGATAGAGACACGAATACAGATGTGGGCAAGCAAGCATGCACGCACGCACGCACGCACGCACGCACGCACGCACGCACGCACGCACGCACACACACACACACACACACACACACACACACACACACACACACACACACACACACACACACACACACACACACACACACACACACACCACGGCAGCAGTGCCACTCAGAAGTGCAAGTAGGTGAGCGCGGAGCAGCATTCTTCTGTCACCTGTCCACCTACAGGTTAGGATAGAAAAACACCTGGAGACTTCTACTGGTGACGGCAAACAGCCCACCTGTCACTACCTCCACACTAACCTGTCCTGGGTGGACACTAGTTGTTTTTTTATATAGCAGTAAAAAACTGTAAATGAAACCTACTTGGATCACCATACAGGCTTACTTGAATATACTGTAACATACAGTATCGTATATGTTGATATATAATATTGTAAATAAAGTGGATAAAACGTATATATATATATAAACAGTTGCCATCCTGACTGCTTGATAAATAATCTACTATCTAATTGACCATAATTTACTAGACAAGCCGGGAGAGTTATCAGTAAAATGTTCATCTGGTAATTACATTTGGCATGCTGTACCATGTGTGTGATGTGACGACAAACAGTTTATCTTTGCTCCGCTGTATTGACAGTGTGCTCTCTTTGATTACCATCAGTCACACACATCCGTTTAATAGGAGTTAATACACATACATTATAGAGATGCAGACAGGATACATCATTAATGAATGAAGACTGTCCTCTTTATTTGATATTTACTCATTATCTCCAGTGCATCTGCTCTCTAAACTAATAAAGGTCGACACCGACTAGTCACCAACTTCTACGCTGACTGACAACTTGACAGCATGACGGCTTGAGTTACAGAGTGAGTAGAGCTCTTCAGTTGCACATACATCATGGATTTTTACTTTGTAGTGGAGACAAACCAACACACAGCCCCTGTTCCAGAGTAGCTGACAGACAGGCAGCACAGGAGAACGTCTCAGCTGAGGTGTTTTGGCAGGTAGCTCGGTTGTTGTTTGACATTCTAACACTGGGAAATATAATAGCTGATGTTTATAGCGTGTGTCTGATGCAGGTAAGTTAGTCTAATCATAACTGTCAGAACTTGAAGACTTGTAAATGTGATATTTTTGAAGCTATTCCACATGTGTTGTTGATGCTATGTAAGGGGAATAACTAGAAGGTATCTGCTTTACTTGATACCTTGTGCATGACACAGGTAGGGTTGAATTTCTAATCAAAACTGTCAGATTGTGTGAAGACTTACTTGTAAATGTGATATTGTTTGAAGCTATTCCACATGAGTAGATGATCGTTTCATTATGTCAGTGGATATGAGTAATGATAGGAGAAAATGTAATCCATGCAATGGATACCTGAAACCCTGAGGGCAAATCCAAAATAAAAAAAGTCTGCAAGCAACAGTCAGTGTTCACTAATGATTGCTACTCTTGAGGATAGATACACTATATATACAAAAGTATGTGGACACCCCTTCAAAATGCCTTGCGTCGGTTGGAGTGGTGTAAAGCTCATCGCCATTGGACTCTGGAGCAATGGAAACGCGTTCTCTGGCTTGACGAATCACACTTCATCATCTGGCAGTCTGACGGGCAAATCTGGGTTTGGCGGATGCCAGGAGAACACTACCTGCCCTAATGCATAGTACCAACTGTAAAGTTTGGGTGAGGAGGAATAACCATCTGGGTCTGTTTTTCATGGTTCGGGCTAGGCCCCTCAGTTCCAGTGAAGGGAAATCTTAATGCTACAGCATACAATGACATTCTAGACGATTTTATGCTTCCAACTTTCTGCCAGTACGGGGAAGGGCCTTTCCTGTTTCAGCATGATAATGCCCCTGTGAACAAAGCGAGGTCCATACAGGAATGGTTTATCGAGATCGGTGTGGAAGAACTTGACTGGCCCGCACAGAGCCCTGACCTCAACCCCATCGAACACCTTTGAATTGGAACACTGATTGCGAGCCAACCCTAATCTCCCAACATCAGTACCCAACCTCACTAATGCTCTTGTGGCTGAATGGAAGCAAGTCCCCGCAGCAATGTTCCAACATCTAGTGGAATGCCTTCCCAGAAGAGTGGAGGCTGTTATAGCAGCAAAGGGGGACCAACTCCATATCAATGCTTATGATTTTGGAATGAGATGTTCGACGAGCAGGTGTCTACATACTTTTGATCATGTAGTGTTTATTAGTGCTGATAGGATCAGCGTTGCCTTGTAAATTATAATAATACAACTATTGAGAAGGGGGCGGGTCCTGCTCTTTGATCTGCCCACTTACTCTGAGAAACTTTTTGAATACAGATCCTGAGGCTCATCAAAACTAAGGACCAGACTAGAAAAAGTCTTAACTTCAATAATGTTTCCAGCTTAATCCATGTAAACGTTAATAAAATCCAACAGAGAGTACAGTCTACTTTCCCTCTCTCCCTCATTATCTCTCGATCACTCTTTCTCTCTCCCTCTCCCTCTCTCTCTCTCCATATTGACAAAGCCTTGTTGTGTTTGGCTGTGTAGCAGGCAATGACAGGACAATTTTGAAGAAACAGTGACAGATTAAGCCATGCATCATTAGCTAAGAGTTGAGGAGAGACTGACTGCATCACTTCTTCTTTTTATAAGAAACATGAATGTGTTAAAAATCCCAAATTGTTTGCATAGTCAACATACACACAGCTCTGTCACACACACTTACCCCACCAGACATGTCACCAGGGGTCTTTTCACAGTCCCCAAATCCAGAACATATTCAATAAAGCGTACAGTATTATATAGAGCCATTATTGCATTGAACTCTGTTCCATCTCATATTGCTCAAATGAACAAAAAACAGATAAAGCAACACCTCACGGCACAACGCCTCTTCCCTATTTGAGCTAGATAGTTTGTGTGTATGTACTGATATGTAGGCTACGTGTGCCTTTTTTAAATTGATGTAGTTCTGTCCTTGAGCTGTTCTTGTCTATTAATGTTCTGTATTATGTCATGTTTCATGTTTTGTGTGGACCCCAGGAAGAGTAGCTGCTGCTTTTGCAACAGCTAATGGGGATCCTAATAAAATACAAAATACCAAAGTTATTTCCCTTCAGTGGGGAACAAAAACACTGGTTGTTGTTGTCGGTGATGATGGCATCAATAGCTGCTGCTGCTGTTTCTACAGCTCGAGCACAACACGCACACACATACTGTACGTACACGCACCATTTTTCATCAGAGTGGGAGCATCGTTGCCTCCAAGCACCTCGGGTCATGCAGTTTGAGGCGTGAGCAGCGAAAATCTACTTGTTGGAATCAGCAGCCGGCATGCAAGCAGGCAGGGGCTGAGATATGTTACCCCAAACAGCATAGAGAGAGATTAAGAATTGATATCACGCTCTCTCTCTCTCGGCTATCACAGATAATACACACAGGTGTAAAATGACACAGCATTTCCCATGGAAGATGCCGGGTTATTTTCCTATCCTGATGCATCGTATATCTGAGCCCTGGAGTTTATTTTCTCTTTTCTAGGAAACTTATACCACAGACAGACCATGAATGCATCCCAAATAACACCCTATTCCCTATAAAGCACATTTCTTTGGACCAGAGCTCATAGGGCTCTGATCCAAAGTAGTGCACTATATAGGCAATAGGGTGCTATTTGGAACACGCTTATTCCTGAATCTCTTTAAGGGATTCTTGTATTTATCCTGCTTCCAGAGGTTGGTCTCGCATGACTGAGCATGGCTCAGCACAGAGGGTAGAAGAGCAGCAGACAGAATCCATAAAGCCAACCCTGAGGACCAGGCCTGTCAATTTGTGTTTTTCTTAGAATACAAATGTCTGTCCTGATCCAGTCTTCTACAGTCAAAGGGCTGAGTGCTGGGCTGTGGGTCTCAGCTCTCTATGACAGATACAGGGCTGGGCTTTGGGTAGATCAGACAGGATCACGCCTCAACTCTAAGATATGAGGAGGAAGGCTGGGCTGGGGGTCCATGAGGTCTAGAGGGGCAGTGGGGATCTGATCAGGGCCCTGCTAGGACATGAGGACAGAAAGAGGGTTGGTTTGTCTGGTGGGACTTTTTCAGCTTTGGTTTGTGTGGTGGGAGCTCAAGCCTGGGACTTGAACATTCATCCACAACAATGCTTGGTATCCAAAAATCTGCATGGTAGCCAATGGTCTACCAAAACTGTTGGTGGCTCTGGTACACTTTGGTAGACCAGTGGCATGCTACTTCAGGTTCTCAGGGTCAATCAAATCAAATCAAATTTTATTATTTTTTTTTTAAAATTTTTTTTTTATATAGCCCTTCGTACATCAGCTGATATTCTCAAAGTGCTGTACAGAAACCCAGCCTAAAACCCCAAACAGCAAGCAAAGCATGTGAAAGAAGCACGGTGGCTAGGAAAAACTCCCTAGGAAAAACTCCCTAGAAAGGCCAAAAACCTAGGAAGAAACCTAGAGAGGAACCAGGCTATGAGGGGTGGCCAGTCCTCTTCTGGCTGTGCAGGGTGGATATTATAACAGAACATAGTCAAGATGTTAAAATGTTAAAATGTTCATAAATGACCAGCATGGTCAAATAATAATAATCATAGTGGTTGTCGAGGGTGCAACAAGCACGTCCGGTGAACAGGTCAGGGTTCCATAGCCGCAGGCAGAACAGTTGAAACTGGAGCAGCAGCACGGCCAGGTGGACTGGGGACAGCAAGGAGTCATCATACCAGGTAGTCCTGAGGCATGGTCCTAGGGCTCAGGTCCTCCGAGAGAAAGACAGAAAGAGAGAAAGAGAGAATTAGAGAGAGCATATTTAAATACACACAGGACACCGGATAAGACAAGAGAAATACTCCAGATGTAACAGACTGACCCTAGCCCCCCGACACATAAACTACTGCAGCATAAATACTGGAGGCTGAGACAGGAGGGATCAGAAGACACTGTGGCCCCATCCGATGATACCCCCGGACAGGGCCAAACAGGCAGGATATAACCCCACCCACTTTGCCAAAGCACAGCCCACACACCACTAGAGGGATGTCTCCAACCACCAACTTACCGTCCTAAGACAAGGCCGAGTATAGCCCACAACGATCTCCGCCATGGCACAACCCAAGGGGGGGGCGCCAACCCAGACAGGAAGACCACGTCAGTGACTCAACCCACTCAAGTGACGCACCCCTCCCATGGACGGCATGGAAGAACACCAGTAGGCCAGTGACTCAGCCCCTGTAAAAGGGTTAGAGGCAGAGAATCCCAGTGGAAAGAGGGGAACCGGCAAGGCAGAGACAGCAAGGGCGGTTCATTGCTCCAGCCTTTCCGTTCACCTTCACACTCCTGGGCCAGACTATACTTAATCATAGGACCTACTGAAGAGATAAGTCTTCAGTAAAGACTTAAAGGTTGAGACTGAGTCTGCATCTCTCACATTGGTAGGCAGACCATTCCATAAAAATGGAGCTCTATAGGAGAAAGCCCTACCTCCAGCCGTTTGCTTAGAAATTCTAGGGACAATTAGGAGGCCTGCGTCTTGTGACCGTAGCGTACGTGTAGCTATGTAGGGCAGGACCAAATCGGAAAGATAGGTAGGAGCAAGCCCATGTAATGCTTTGTAGGTTAGCAGTAAAACCTTGAAATCAGCCCTTGCCTTAACAGGAAGCCAGTGTAGGGAGGCTAGCACTGGAGTAATATGATCAAATTTTTTGGTTCTAGTCAGGATTCTAGCAGCCGTATTTAGCACTAACTGAAGTTTATGTAATGCTTTATCCGGGTAGCCGGAAAGTAGAGCATTGCAGTAGTCCAGCCTAGAAGTAACAAAAGCATGGATTAATTTTTCTGCGTCATTTTTGGACAGAAAATTTCAGATTTTTGCAATGTTACGTAGATGGAAAAAAGCTGTCCTTGAAACAGTCTTGATATGTTCTTCAAAAGAGAGATCAGGGTCCAGAGTAACGCCGAGGTCCTTCACAGTTTTATTTGAGACGACTTTACAACCATCCAGATTAATTGTCAGATTCAACAGAAGATCTCTTTGTTTCTTGGGACCTAGAACAAGCATCTCTGTTTTGTCCGAGTTTAAAAGTAGAAAGTTGTCAATGACGTGGTAGCTTCACTGATGTGCTACACTGATGTCCTACATTCTTGGATGAGCTGCTACACTGGCATTGTGAAACATCTGATCCCAATAGAGCTCCACTTTCAGGGGTTTTCAGTTAACAACAGCAGAACACTAGCTAGCTAATGTTGGCTCACAAACAATCACTCTGATTAATAGTTAGCACCGATGAAGTCCTTGATATTTCCTAAATAAGTCTATTTAACACACAGATGTTGTTAGAATTTTGATATCACAAACATAATCTTTAAAAGGACACCATTCACATGCAGGTAAGAAGTTTTGATTTCTATATAGTATCTGAAGGTTTCTAACAAAACGTACCTTTGCCAAATCGTTATCTTGTAACTATTAGGTTCTATCTGCGCTAAGCATAGCTCTGAGATATTGAGCATCAACATTTGTACATCCCAAATCTGTTTTATAGTGACTTCTTATTTCATAACCTATTATTAAGGTCCTCACCTTTTAGATACCTAAAGTGCGAAAGTATCAAAATCCTGAGACATTTGTCAATACGTTTTTTTAGGTGGCTGCAATCACAGATATAACCTTATGGTTCTGAAATGTTAATCTGGGTTGATCCATACAGTTCTATCTGACACTTCTGAATTAGACATAAATGATAAAATAACACTATTTCACCAACACATCCTCAAATACATTAACAAATGTATTATGATCATCAGACAAATTACTTTCATCAATGAACAACGATGTGACAACATCATTTCCTTTGAGATTTCTGACTGTGTTGATTTTTTGCCTGTGTGCCATTATTTCTGGCTAGACTAGCCTAGACCATACTTAGAGGGAGATGGCAAAGACTTGTTCTGATTGGACCGTCTGTATTTGTTCAGGCTTGTGATTGGATTGTAGACAGAACCTTAAAGCGCCAAGTTTAAATGGATTTACTGTAGTTTTTAATTTGTTTCCACTTAAAGTTTACTTTTTAAAACTTCACAGACATAATAACCATCTAAATATCAATTATAATAATATAATAATAATTATAATAATAATCTAAAGATCAATCCCAAGCTCTTGAAATTGAAGACAATGAGCTCTATTTCAAAATAACATTTTTTCAAGAATAACGGCTGTTCATTTGCGCTTCACATGCGAGCACAGTGCAGCAGTGCCTACAGTAACATAAACTAACGAAAATGCTATTGTTTTCTTTGAAATACATTTGTTTTCATATTCTAATGTTACTGAAGACCGTCATAAACACAACCAAATTAGAATTTTTCCAATAGGATATATTAAATGCATTTATTAGACTGTAAGAATGTTGCAGTCAAAGTGCCTGCTCATTGGCATAGTAAGGGGGGGGGGGGCAGTTTAAGTGTTAAACTCTGATTTAAAACACTACGTCCCATTCCACCACCCCCACTAGCTTTCACATTCATACTTCCCTTCCAACGGGTGCTAAAAACCCATATGGGAATCGTTTCAAGATCCCAGAGAAATATATTCATTACCATGCAAATTGGTTTGGGAATCGTTGACTAAAAGCATTCGCCATACTTAATTTCAAAGTCTGTAAATGCAATTAATGGGACCTCATTCACAAGAAAGCGGAATTCGCCGACAGATAATTGACATTGTCGCCATCCCATTAAAAAAGTTCCGCCTCCCGATCAAGCGGCAGTGGCAGTGCTCAGCGATTCTTAGGAAAGCCTTTCCCTCATGTTTCCTTGACATGGGCCTCATAATCGGATAATAAAAGTTATTTCTTCTGCTGTGTATAGGGTGAGACTCACAACAAAACGGCCAGAAAAGTTTTCCACCGTCATTTCTGAGAGTCCCCTCGTTCAATTACCATTCCGAGAACAATCTGTGCGAATAACCTGAAACGCAGTCGCAGCCTGATGCTGATGACAACCGCTACCTCCGCTTAAGATCCTACTTAGCAGGGATACTGTGTGGAAAATAATAAAGGGAGTAAAGAGAGAGAGGGAGGGATGGGGAGGTAGGGAGTGAGAGAGAGGGACAGAAATAAATTAACAACTAAAGGACTTTGGGAGAGAAACAAGTAGAGGAGAAAGAGAGAGGGAGAAAGAGAAATTGTCAACTAAAGGACTCTTGAGACTCAGCCAAGCCCCATTAACAAACAAATACCGAGACACAAGTTTTTGAGTAAGGCAAGGGCGCCTATTGTTTTCAAATAAGCAGAGTCCAAATTGGGCACTGTGAATTATGCCGTTACAGTGCTCGGAATAACAAGAAGCACCAGGCTATTTCGCTCTCTCTCTCAAAGTAAAATGTCAGGGAAAGCATTGCTATGGTGATAAAGGGGACTGTCATCCTGTGTTATTTAAGCAAAGCCAGCCAACTCCGACACTCCATGGGGTCATGAGCAGGTTATCTTCACCGTCATGGAGGCGTATTCAATAGGCCTTTGATGACTGCAGAAAGTACGTTGGAGCAATGAGATGCGTAGCCTACACAATGTCAGTCAGTGAAGGTGTATGTAGCTACTGTAGTCAACTAGGCCTATTCCTCAAAAAGAAAGGAGGGCCAGGGCAGCGAGTCCCCGCAATATTTCAACTTTGTTTCCATTGAACATGACATACAAAAAAAGGCATTTTAATTAGTTATATGAAGAGTGACTTGGTCCTCCTTTCTTTTTGATGACCAATTTACCCCTTTTACCAAAGAGCACCTTCTGTCTACCAAAATCTACTACTGTGTACCTTAGCAGCGCTTCCTTTCCTCATTATTTAATCCAAGTTAGGTCTATTCCTCTTTTGTAGTGGAGTGAATATTTTGTTTTGATCAAATGAATAAAACAATATAATTTATTTGAAGCATTACCATGGGTGGCACTCACATTGCCTGAAATGAATAGTACTGTTTGTGTCAATTCAAAGATAACAGTTAGATGTATTCATTCACCTACATTGTGTGACTCACCCTTAGTGGCTGTGTAGATGTCTCAATACAACTCCCTCACACTCATTTAAAATGAACATTGCCTGATGGTGTACATCAAGCCAATCCCTCAGAGAATATTTCATCTTTGAGCCAGCTGTGTATTCTATTCTCACATGACACAGGAGAGGATTGTGGATCAGGAACAAGGTAATTAAACAACAAATTGGCCAGTGTTAGCTAGTGTTGATTTTTCAATGTAACATTTCTAATATTGATTTAGGAGTTAAATTAACTCTGTAAGGGTTAAATGAACACTCAGTTGTGTAAAATAACCGCAGTGTTGTTATAAATAACCAGTGTTGAACCAGACTTGTCAATAATCAACTGACTGGCTTTCTTGATGTCTATAGTATTCTCTCTGCTATGCAATCTGGTTTCCGCTCAGGTTATTGACCTGTCACTTCAACCGTTAAGGTCCTAAATGATATCACCACTGCCCTTGATTCCAAGCAATGTGATGCTATTGTTATTGATAGGTAGACCATTCCATTCTTGTGGGTCAGCTATGGAGTATTGGTGTCTCTGAGGAGTCTTTGGCCTGGTTTGCTAACTACCTCTCTCAAAGAGTGAAATGAGTAAAGTCAAAACATCTGCTGTCTCAGACATTGCTTGTCACCAAGGAAGTACCCCAAGGCTCGACCCTAGGCCCCACACTCTTCTCAATTTACATCAACAACACAGCTCAGGCAGTAGGAAGCACTCTCATCCATTTTTAATGCAGATGATACAGTGTTATACTCAGCTGGCCTCTCCCCGGATTTTGTGTAAAATGCTCTACAACAAGGCTTTCTTAGTGTCCAACCACCGGTGTAATTACTACCTCTGAGGGTTTAGTGCTTGAGGTAGTCACCTAATACAAGCACATCGGAGTACGGCTAGACGATACACTGTCCTTCTCTCAGCAAATATCCAAGTTGCAGGCTAAGGTTAAATCTAGGCTCAGTTTCCTCTATCGTAATCACTCCTCTTTCACCCCAGCTCCCAAACTAACCCTGATTCAGATGATCATCCTACCTATGATTGATTACGGAGACATAATTATTATCGGTCGGCAGGTAAGGGTGCTCTTGAGCAGCTAGATGTTCTTTACCATTCGGCCATCAGATTTGCCACCAATGCTCCTTATAGGACACATCACTGCACTCTATACTCCTCTGTAAACTGGTCATCTCTGTATACCCGTCACAAGACCCACTGCTTGATGCCTATTTATAAAACCCTCCTAGGCCTCATTCCCCCCTATCTGAGATACCTATTGCAGCCCTCATCCTCCACATACAACATTTTCCAAGCAAGGACATGCATCACAAAAAACAATGATTCTGCTAAAATATTCACTAACCTTTGATAATCTTCATCAGATGGCACTCATAGGACTTCATGTTACACAATACATGTATGTTTTGCTTGATAAAGTTCATATTTATATCAATTTTTTTTTTTTTTTTATATATCCATTTTACATTGGCGCGTGATGTTCAGAAAATGTATTCCCACCAAAACTGCCGGTGAATGTGCACATCAATTTACAAAAATACTCATCATAAACGTTGATAAAATTTACAACAGTTCTTGAAAGAATTATAGATATACTTCTTAACGCAACCGCTGTGTCAGATTTTAAAATAGCTTTACGGAGAAAGCACATTTTTCAATATTCTGAGTACATAGCTCGCCATCAAAGCAAGCTATACAGATACCCGCCAAGTTCTGGGGTCAACTAAACTCAGAATTAGTATTATAAATATTCTCTTACCTTTGCTGATCTTCGTCAGAATGCACTCCCAGGACTGCTACTTCCACAAGAAATGTTCTTTTTGTTCAAAATACTCCATATTTATGTCCAAATACCTCCATTTTGTTTGTGCGTTCAGATCACTATCCAAAGGCATAATGCGCGAGCGTAAATCCAGACACGAAAAGTCAAATAGTTCCATTACCGTTCGTAGAAACATGTCAAACGTTGTTTACAATCAATCCTTAGGGTATTTTTTAAGATAAAACGTCAATAATATTCCAACCGGACAATAGCGTATTCATTCAAGAAGAAAAAGAAGGAACGGTACGCTGGCGGGCTCGCACATCACTAAGTCCTTTGTCCTCAGGCAGTCCACTCATTGACTGAGCTACTATTTTCTGCCCAGTAACAGGAGAAGGATGAAACACGTTTCTAAAGGCTGTTGACAGTCAATGGAAGCCTTAGGAAGTGCAACGTGACCCCACAGACACTGTAGTTTCAATAGGGATTCAAAAGAAGAACTACAATTCTCAGATTTCCCACTTCCTGGTTGGATTTTTCTCAGGTTTTTGCCTGCCATATGAGTTCTGTTATACTCACAGACATCATTCAAACAGTTTTAGAAACTTCAGAGTGTTCTCTATCCAAATATACTAATAATATGCACATATTGGACTCTGGGCCCGAGTATTAGGCAGTTTACTCTGGGCACACTTTTCATCCGAAAATGAAAATACTGCCCCCTATACCTTAAAAAGATAACTTACATTTTTCTAAACCAATCCAAAGTATTATTTGGATTTATTGCACCTGTTACTGAAATAGTTGTTCCAGTTTAGTCTCATATTTTAGTCTTCCCAGCCCTGGCAGTCATTCTGAATGCAGGTTGCTGTCATGCCCTGATCTGTTTCACCTGTCCTTGTGCTTGTCTCCACCCTCCTCCAGGTGTCACTCATCTTCCCCATTATCCCCTGGGTACTTAAACCTGTGTTCTCTGTTTGTCTGTTGCCAGTTCGTCATGTTTGTCAAGTCAACCAGCGTTTTGTCTCAGCTGCTGCTTTTCCCTAGTCTCTCTTTTTCTCACTCTCCTGGTTTTGACCTTTGCCTGTCCTGACTCTGAGCTCGCCTGCCTGACCACTCTGCCTACCCCTGACCCTGAGCCTGCCTGCCGTCCTGTGCCTTTGTCCCTACTCTGGATTACCGACCTCTGCCTGACCTGCCCCTGAGCCTGCCTGCCTTCCTGTGCCTTTGCCACTACTCTGGATTATCGATCCCTTGACCTGTCGTTTGCCTGCCCCTGTTGCTGTAATAAACATTGTTACTTCAATATAGTCTGCATTTGGGTATTACCTGAAACGTGATAGTACAAACTGGCCATGACTGACCCAGCTTCGCAACGCCATATCATCCCAAGGAGAAATCATTAGTAGACATGAGGAGTTGCTTCGCAGTAGGATGGAAGGGTTCCAGGATGTCGCCGAAAGTCATGACCTACCATTGGACGCATTGCGGGAGCTATTCCGTGGGTTGCATACTAGGCAGCCTACCATGACGGTAACCTCCCAGCCCCTCAGTAGCCCGGCTGGTAGCAGCGCCGTCACCCCAGTTTCCTGGGAACCCCACTTACCCCCTCCGGAGTGCTACGATGGAGATTCCAGAACCTGCCAGGCCCTTCTCTCCCAGTGCTCCCTCGTTTTTTGAGCTGCAGCCTTCTTCGTTCCCCTCGGACCGCTTGAGGATAGCGTACATTATTACGCTGATGTCTGGGAGGGCACTCGCCTGGGCCACGGCGGTGTGGGAGCAACAATCCACCGTCTACCTCAGTCTGTTTGTGGAGAAGGTGAGAAAAGTTTTCGAGGCTCCAGTGTCCTGGAGAGAGGCTGCCCAGAAGTTACTCCAGTTTCGGCAGGACTCCCTCAGTGTAGCAGACTTTGCGTTTGATTTCCATACGCTAGCAGCAGAGGGTGCCTGGAACCTGGAAGCGCTGTTCGACACATTCTTGCACGGATTATCAGAGGAAGTAAAGGACGAGCTTGCAGCCTGGGAACTACCGACGGATCTCGACTCACTCATCGCTTTAACCATCCAGATCGATGGTCGGCGACGGGAACGTAGGACAGAGAAGAGGTCTGATTGCGGTCCCAATGGGTCACTCAAGGATCCCACCTTGCATCTGATGAACTCCAGAAGTCCCCAAAAGGATCCGGGCTTACCCGAGTTCCTCCATAAGCCTCCAAAGACTGCCGATTTGCCACTTCCCGAGCCAATTCAGCTCGGCAGGGCTAGCCTGTCTCCAGCCGAACGTGTACGCAGACTTAACACCCAGAGTTGTCTGTATTGCAGTACTGCCAGTCATTGTGTCTACCTGCATTATGTGTCGACCTGTCCCTTCAAGAGACCCAGCTCATTGGTAGGAATAAGTACTCTGGTGGGTCTTAAGGATCATTTTGCATCTCCCCCTACTCGCCCCCCTCTCATGCCACCCTGCGGTGGGGCGACCAGTCCAAGTCTCTCCAGATACTCATCGACTCTGGGGCCGAATTGAGTCTTATGGATGTTACTCTGGCGTTTGAGCTGGGCATCCCTACTCAACCCCTCTCCATTCCCATGAATGGACGCTCTGATCTGACCCCCTGGGGGGTTGGGGGGTGGGGAACTGTCACGCCCTGATCTATTTCACCTGTCCTTGTGCTTGTCTCCACCCTCCTCCAGGTGTCACCCATCTTCTCCATTATGTCCTTGGTACTTATACCTATGTTCTCTGTTTGTCTGTTGCCAGTTCGTCTTGATTGTCAAGTCAACCAGCATTTTGTCTCAGCTCCTGCTTTTCTTCAGTATCCCTTTTTCTCACTCTCCTGGTTTTGACCTTGCCTGTCCTAACTCTGAGCACACCTGCCTGACCACTCTGCCTGCCCCTGACCCTGAGCCTGCCTGGCGTCATGTGCCTTTGCCCCTGCTCTGGATTACCGACCTCTGCCTGACCTGACCCTGAGCCTGCCTGCCTTCCTGTGCCTTTGCCACTACTCTGGATTATCGACCCCTGCCTGCCTTGACCTGTTGCTGCAATAAACATTGTTACTTTAACACAGTCTGCATTTGGGTCTTACCTGAAATGTGATAGTTGCAGGTGAATAAAAATAAAAAATGTTGGATATCCCCACTGGCTCGATTCCAGTAGGAATTACACATCACTTTGCAAGCCAGCATAATGTGACTTTCAGGCCTGATGTGGCCTGTAAACCATGAGTTGATAATATATTACGCTAGGATCTCACTTGGTGAAGGCCCCAGGACTGAAAATGAATGAATGCAACAACCATGTCTCTGTCACTAACAAATACAGTCATAGATGGTAACTCTACAATTCACTCTAAAGGCAAGGCAACCTGGGAAATATGGAAATAAGGAGCACTGTGTTAATTTAAAACTGAAAAGTGTGGACCCGTACAGACACTGCAACACTATTAAATTCACACTCTCACAATTGATTTAACACTGGATAATTTGTGTCACTGAGTTCTTTCCATTTGAACTCTGTAAGGACACAGTAACTGTATTGACCTCTTTAATATGGACATTTCATGTCCCTAATTTCGCTCTACGGGTGCAAATTATCACCAGGCGCAAAATCGCATCATCAAAATGCCATTATAATTTATAATCACTGTTATTATATTCCCTCGAGGATCCATTGTATGTATAGATAGATTTGGTGCTCTATTTCTGTTCATCATCATCCCTCTTGAAGAGGATCAGGATGTAAAGAAGTACATTGGTCATCAGGAGGACACATTTAGCCCATCTGTCTAGGCCTGTCACGGCTGTCTGAAGGATCGGACCAAAATGCAGCGTGTTTGTAGTGCCACATCATATTTATTCGTGAAACGTAATGCAATACACCAAATACTAGAAATACAAAAAACAACAAACCGTGACGCAGAGAGGAAAACACACTACTGAAAATTAATCACCCACAAAAACAGGTGAGACAACATCAACTTAAATATGACCTCCAATTAGAGGTAACGAGGATCAGCTGCCTCCAATTGGAGATCATACCAAACAAAACCAACATAGAAATACAAAACGAGAAACTGAACATAGAAATACAAAAACAGACAAGCACCCCCTGTCACGCCCTGACCTACTCTACCATAGAAAATAACAACTTACTATGGTCAGGACGTGACAAGGCCAGGTATTCCCAAACTGGGGTATCCCCAGAGGTATGCACAATGCCGTCAGGGGTACGCCAAAGAAAAATGTAATTCACATTTAAAAAATATATATACAGTTTAAAGCTTTTACAACATCCAGATGTGCGCTGGTTATCAAGGGGCAAAGTATTGACAATTTTTTTAAATTGAGGGACGAGCTTAAAGTTTTCTTTACTGACCATCATTTTCACTTGTATGACCGCATGCATGATGACGAGTTTCTCACATGACTGGCCTGTCTGGGTGATGTTTTTTCTTGCCTGAATGATCTGAATCTAGGATTAAAGGGACTCTCCACAACTATATTCAATGTGCGGGGCAAAATTGAGGCTTTGATTAAGAAGTTGGAGCTCTTCTCTGCCTGCATTAACAAGGACAGCACACAGGTCTTTCCATCATTGTATGATTTTTTTTGGTGTGCAAATGAACTCAAGCTTACGGACAATGTCAAATGTGATATGACGAAGCACCTGAGTGAGTTGGGTGCGCAACTACGCAGGTACTTTCCAAAAATGGATTACACAAACAACTGGATTCATTATCCCTTTCATGCCCTGCTTCCAGTCCACTTACCAATATCTGAACAAGCAGTTCTGTGAAAATTTAATTTAATCAGAAGCCACTGCCAGATTTCTGGATTGGGCTGCTCTCGGAGTATCCTGTCTTGGAAATTCACGCTGTTAAGACACTGATGCCCTTTGAAACCACGAATCTACATGAGAGTGGATTCTCAGCCCTCACTAGCATGAAAACTAAATACAGGCACAGACTGTCACGGATCCCTCCGGAACTTTAATTACGCACACCTGGCCCCTATTGTCACCACTTCCGCCGAAGTCGGTCCCTCTCCTTGTTCGGGCGGTGTTCGGCGGTCGACGTCACCGACCTTCTAGCCATCACTGATCCATTTTTTATTTTCCATTGGTTTTGTCTTGTCTTCCTTCACACCTGGTTCCAATCCCATCAATTACATGTTGTGTATTTAACCCTCTGTTTCCCCTCATGTCCTTGTCAGAGATTGTTTGATTGTATGTTTGTGTATTATGTGTTTGTGTGCGACGGGTTTTGTACCCACTTTTTATTATTTTGTAATTTTGGTTTTGGAGTTTTGTGAAGCACTGATTAAACAACTCTGTTTATTCCAAGTTTGATTCTCCTGCGCCTGACTTCCCTTCCCATTTTCAAAGCAAGCATATATGTCACAAAAACCAAAACCACAGCTAAATGCAGCACTAACTTTTGATGATCTTCATCAGATGACACTCCTAGGACATTATGTTATACAATACATGCATGTTTTGTTCAATCAAGTTCATATTTATATCAAAAAACAGCTTTTTACATTAGCATGTGATGTTCAGAACTCGCATACCCACCGCAAACTTCCGGTGAATTTACAAAATTACTCATGATTAACGTTCACAAAATACATAACAATTATTTTAAGAATTATAGATACAGAACTCCTTTATGCATTGGCGGTGTCAGATTTTAAAATAGCTTTTCGGCGAAAGCACATTTTGCAATATTCTGAGTACATAGCCCGGCCATCACGGCTAGCTATTTTGACACCCACCAAGTTTGGCCCTCACCAAACTCAGAATTACTATTAGAAAAATTGGATTACCTTTGCTGTTCTTCGTCAGAATGCACTCCCAGGACTTCTACTTCAACCAAAAATGTTGTTTTGGTTCCAAATAATCCATAGTTATATCCAAATAGCTCCGTTTTGTTTGTGTGTTCAGGTAACTATCCGAAGGGTGACGCCCGAGCGCATTTCGTGACAAATAATTTCAAAATATTCCATTACCGTACTTAGAAGCATGTCAAACGCTGTTTAAAATACATTTTTATGCTATTTTTCTCGTAAAATAGCAATAATATTCCAACCGGGCGACGTTGTATTCATTCAAAGGCTGAAAGAAAAACATGGAGAATTCTCATGAATGCGCATCTCCACTGTCACTGTTCCCAGGCTGACCACTCACAAATTCTCCTGCTGTTCTTCGCCCAGAGACAGCAGACACCCCATTACACTTTCTGGCGCCTTCTGAGAGCCAATGGAAGCCTTAGAAAATGTCACGTTACAGCAGAGATGCTGTATTTTCGATAGAGATGCAACAGAAGGAGAACAAATTGTCAGACAGGGCACTTCCTGTATGGAATCTTCTCAGGTTTTGGCCTGCCATATGAGTTCTGTTATACTCACAGACACCATTCAAACAGTTTTAGAAACTTTAGTGTTTTCTATCCAAATCTACTAATTATATGCATATTCTCGTTTCTGGGCAAGAGTAGTAACCAGTTTAAATCGGGTACGTTTTTTATCCGGCCGTGCAAATACTGACCCCTAGCCCCAACAGGTTAAACAACTCCATTTATACCAAGTTCGATTCTCCTGCGCCTGACTTCCCTGCCACCAACACGCACCCATTACACCTTTTCCCACCGATTGTATTCAAAAATACAGTTGAAGACGGAAGTTTGGATACACTTAGATTAGAGTCATTAAAACTCGTTTTTCAACCTCTCCACAAATTTCTTGTTAACAAACTATAGTTTTGGTCAGTTAGGACATCTAGTTTGTGCATGACACAAGTAATTTTTCCAGCAATTGTTTACAGACAGATTTTTTACTTATACTTCACTGTATCACAATTCACTGTATCACAATTCCAGTGGGTCAGAAGTTTGAGTCAATTGGAGGTGTACCTGTGGATGTATTTCAAGGCCTACCTTCAAATCAAATCAAATCAAATGTATTTATATAGCCCTTCGTACATCAGCTGATATCTCAAAGTGCTGTACAGAAACCCAGCCTAAAACCCCAAACAGCAAGCAAAGCATGTGAAAGAAGCACGGTGGCTAGGAAAAACTCCCTAGGAAAAACTCCCTAGAAAGGCCAAAAACCTAGGAAGAAACCTAGAGAGGAACCAGGCTATGAGGGGTGGCCAGTCCTCTTCTGGCTGTGCAGGGTGGATATTATAACAGAACATGGTCAAGATGTTAAAATGTTCATAAATGACCAGCATGGTCAAATAATAATAATCATAGTAGTTGTCGAGGGTGCAACAAGCACGTCCGGTGAACAGGTCAGGTTTCCATAGCCGCAGGCAGAACAGTTGAAACTGGAGCAGCAGCACGGCCAGGTGGACTGGGGACAGCAAGGAGTCATCATACCAGGTAGTCCTGAGGCATGGTCCTAGGGCTCAGGTCCTCCGAGAGAAAGACAGAAAGAGAGAAAGAGAGAATTAGAGAGAGCATATTTAAATTCACACAGGACACCGGATAAGACAAGAGAAATACTCCAGATGTAACAGACTGACCCTAGCCCCCCGACACATAAACTACTGCAGCATAAATACTGGAGGCTGAGACAGGAGGGATCAGAAGACACTGTGGCCCCATCCGATGATACCCCCGGACAGGGCCAAACAGGCAGGATATAACCCCACCCACTTTGCCAAAGCACAGCCCCCACACCACTAGAGGGATGTCTCCAACCACCAACTTACCGTCCTAAGACAAGGCCGAGTATAGCCCACAACGATCTCCGCCATGGCACAACCCAAGGGGGGGCGCCAACCCAGACAGGAAGACCACGTCAGTGACTCAACCCACTCAAGTGACGCACCCCTCCCATGCACGGCATGGAAGAACACCAGTAAGCCAGTGACTCAGCCCCTGTAAAAGGGTTAGAGGCAGAGAATCCCAGTGGAAAGAGGGGAACCGGCAAGGCAGAGACAGCAAGGGCGGTTCGTTGCTCCAGCCTTTCCGTTCACCTTCACACTCCTGGGCCAGACTATACTTAATCATAGGACCTACTGAAGAGATAAGTCTTCAGTAAAGACTTAAAGGTTGAGACTGAGTCTGCGTCTCTCACATTGGTAGGCAGACCATTCCATAAAAATGGAGCTCTATAGGAGAAAGCCCTACCTCCAGCCGTTTGCTTAGAAATTCTAGGGACAATTAGGAGGCCTGCGTCTTGTGACCGTAGCGTACGTGTAGGTATGTACGGCAGGACCAAATCGGAAAGATAGGTAGGAGCAAGCCCATGTAATGCTTTGTAGGTTAGCAGTAAAACCTTGAAATCAGCCCTTGCCTTAACAGGAAGCCAGTGTAGGGAGGCTAGCACTGGAGTAATATGATCAATTTTTTTGGTTCTAGTCAGGATTCTAGCAGCCGTATTTAGCACTAACTGAAGTTTGTTTAGTGCTTTATCCGGGTAGCCGGAAAGTAGAGCATTGCAGTAGTCCAGCCTAGAAGTAACAAAAGCATGGATACATTTTTCTGCGTCATTTTTGGACAGAAAGTTTCTGATTTTTGCAATGTTACGTAGATGGAAAAAAGCTGTCCTTGAAACAGTCTTGATATGTTCTTCAAAAGAGAGATCAGGGTCCAGAGTAACGCCGAGGTCCTTCACAGTTTTATTTGAGACGACTGTACAACCATCCAGATTAATTGTCAGATTCAACAGAAGATCTCTTTGTTTCTTGGGACCTAGAACAAGCATCTCTGTTTTGTCCGAGTTTAAAAGTAGAAAGTTTGCAGCCATCCACTTCTTTATGTCTGAAACACAGGCTTCTAGCGAGGGCAATTTTGGGGCTTCACCATGTTTCATTGAAATGTACAGCTGTGTGTCGTCCGCATAGCAGTGAAATTTAACATTATGTTTTCGAATGACATCCCCAAGAGGTAAAATATATAGTGAAAACAATAGTGGTCCTAAAACGGAACCTTGAGGAACACCGAAATTTACAATTGATTTGTCAGAGGACAAACCATTCACAGAGACAAACTGATATCTTTCCGACAGATAAGATCTAAACCAGGCCAGAACTTGTCCATGTAGACCAATTTGGGTTTCCAATCTCTCCAAAAGAATGTGGTGATCGATGGTATCAAAAGCGGCACTAAGATCTAGGAGCACGAGGACAGATGCAGAACCTCGGTCTGACGTCATTAAAAGGTCATTTACCACCTTCACAAGTGCAGTCTCAGTGCTATGATGGGGTCTAAAACCAGACTGAAGCGTTTCGTATACATTGTTTGTCTTCAGGAAGGCAGTGAGTTGCTGTGCAACAGCTTTTTCTAAAAGTTTTGAGAGGAATGGAAGATTCGATATAGGCCGATAGTTTTTTATAATTTCTGGATCAAGATTCGGCTTTTTCAAGAGAGGCTTTATTACTGCCACTTTTAGTGAGCTTGGTGCACATCCGGTGGATAGAGAGCCGTTTATTATGTTCAACATAGGAGGGCCAAGCACAGGAAGCAGCTCTTTCAGTAGTTTAGTTGGAATAGGGTCCAGTATGCAGCTTGAGGGTTTGGAGGCCATGATTATTTTCATCATTGTGTCAAGAGATAGAGTACTAAAACACTTTAGTATCTCCCATCTCTCTAGGTCCTGGCAGAGTTGTGTAGACTCAGGACAATGGAGCTTTGGAGGAATACCCAGATTTAAAGAGGAGTCTGCAATTTGCTTTCAAATGATGATGATCTTTTCCTCAAAGAAGTTCATAAATTTATTACTGCTGAAGTGAAAGCCATCCTCCATTTGCGAAGGCTGCTTTTTAGTTAGCTTTGCGACAGTATCAAAAAGAAATTTCGGATTGTTCTTATTTTCCTCAATTAAGTTGGAAAAATAGGATGATCGAGCAGCAGTGAGGGCTCTTCGATACTGCACGGTACTGTCTTTCCAAGCTAGTCGGAAGACTTCCAGTTTGGTGTGGCGCCATTTCCGTTCCAATTTTCTGGAAGCTTGCTTCAGAGCTCGTGTATTTTCTGTATACCAGGGAGCTAGTTTCTTATGACAGATGTTTTTAGTTTTTAGGGGTGCAACTGCATCTAGGGTATTGTGCAAGGTTAAATTGAGTTCCTCGGTTAGGTGGTTAACCTCTTATGGCTAGGGGGCAGTATTTTCACGGCTGGATAAAAAACGTACCCGATTTAATCTGGTTACTAATCCTACCCAGTAACTAGAATATGCATATACTTATTATATATGGATAGAAAACACCCTAAAGTTTCTAAAACTGTTTGAACGGTGTCTGTGAGTATAACAGAACTCAAATGGCAGTTCAAAACCTGAGAGATTCCTTTACAGGAAGTGGCCTGTCTGACCATTTCTGGAACTTCTTTGCCATCTCTATCTTTTACTAAGGATCTCTGCTCTAACGTGACACTTCCTACGTCGTCCATAGGCGCTCAGAGCCCGGGAAAAACCTGAATGTCGTCATCCCAGCCCCAGGCTGAAACACATTATCGCCTTTCTCAAGTGGCCGATCAAGGGACTCTGGGCTTAGGCGCGTGACCTGGCCGCCCCCGTCTTTGTGATTTTTTCCTCTGTTTGCCGAAAAGGAGATTCCCGGTCGGAATATTATCGCTTTTCTACGAGAAAAATGGCATAAAAATTGATTTTAAACAGCGGTTGACATGCTTCGAAGTACGGTAATGGAATATTTAGAATTTTTTTGTCACGAATTGTGCCATGCGCACGACCCTTCTTTACCATTTCGGATAGTGTCTGGAACGCACGAACAAAACGCCGCTATTCGGATATAACAATGGATTATTTTGGACCAAACCAACATTTGTTAATGAAGTAGCAGTCCTGGGAGTGCATTCTGACGAAGACAACAAAGGTAATGAAACTTTTGTAATAGTAAATCGGAGTTTGATCAGGGCTAAACTTGGTCGGTGTCTAAATGGCTAGCTGTGATGGCTGGGCTATCTACTGAGAATATTGCAAAATGTGCTTTCACCGAAAAGCTATTTTAAAATCGGACATATCGAGTGCATAGAGGAGTTCTGTATCTATAATTCTTAAAATAATTGTTATGTTTTTTGTGAACGTTTATCGTGAGTAATTTAGTAAATTCACCAGATGTTTGCGGGGGGGTATGCTAGTTCTGAACGTCACATGCTAATGTAAAAAGCTGGTTTTTGATATAAATATGAACTTGATTGAACAAAACATGCATGCATTGTATAACATAATGTCCTAGGGTTGTCATCTGATGAAGATCATCAAAGGTTAGTGCTGCATTTAGCTGTGGTTTTGTTTTTTGTGATATTATATGCTAGCTTGAAAAATGGGTGTCTGATTATTTCTGGCTTGGTACTCTGCTGACATAATCTAATGTTTTGCTTTCGCTGTAAAGCCTTTTTGAAATCGGACAGTGTGGTTAGATAAAGGAGAGTCTTGTCTTTAAAATGCTGTGAAATAGTCATATGTTTGAAAAATTGAAGTTATTGTATTTTTGAGGAAATTGTAATTCGCGCCACGCCTATCATTGGATATTGGAGCAGGTGTTCCGCTAGCGGAACGTCTAGATGTAAGAGGTTAACTGATTTTTGTCCTCTGACGTCCTTGGGTAGGCAGAGGCAGTCTGGAAGGGCATCAAGGAATCTTTGGGTTGTCTGAGAATTTATAGCACGACTTTTAATGCTCCTTGGTTGGGGTCTGAGCAGATTATTTGTTGCGATTGCAAACGTAATAAAATGGTGGTCCGATAGTCCAGGATTATGAGGAAAAACATTAAGATCCACAACATTTATTCCATGGGACAAAACTAGTTCCAGAGTATGACTGTGGCAGTGAGTAGGTCCAGAGACATGTTGGACAAAACCCATTGAGTCGATGATGGCTCCGAAAGCCTTTTGGAGTGGGTCTGTGGACTTTTCCATGTGAATGTTAAAGTCACCAAAAATTGGAATATTATCTGCTATGACTACAAGATCCGATAGGAATTCAGGGAACTCAGTGAGGAACACTGCATATGGCCCAGGAGGCCTGTAAACAGTAGCTATAAAAAGTGAGTGAGTAGGCTGCATAGATTTCATGACTAGAAGCTCAAAAGACGAAAACGTCATTGTTTTTTTTTTTGTAAATTGAAATTTGCTATCGTAAATGTTAGCAATACCTCCGCCTTTGCCGGATGCACGGGGGGTATGGTCACTAGTGTAACCTGGAGGAGAGGCCTCATTTAACCTCTTACATCTAGACGTTCCGCTAGCGGAACACCTGCTCCAATATCCAATGATAGGCGTGGCGCGAATTACAAATTCCTCAAAAATCCAAAAACTTCAATTTTTCAAACATATGACTATTTCACAGCATTTTAAAGACAAGACTCTCCTTTATCTAACCACACTGTCCGATTTCAAAAAGGCTTTACAGCGAAAGCAAAACATTACATTATGTCAGCAGAGTACCAAGCCAGAAATAATCAGACACCCATTTTTCAAGCTAGCACATAATGTCACAAAAACCCAGAAGACAGCTAAATGCAGCACTAACCTTTGATGATCTTCATCAGATGACACACCTAGGACATTATGTTATACAATACATGCATGTTTTGTTCAATCAAGTTCATATTTATATCAAAAAACAGCTTTTTACATTAGCATGTGACGTTCAGAACTAGCATACCCCCCGCAAACTTCCGGGGAATTTGCTAACAATTTACTAAATTACTCACGATAAACGTTCACAAAAAGCATAACAATTATTTTAAGAATTATAGATACAGAACTCCTCTATGCACTCGATATGTCCGATTTTAAAATAGCTTTTTGGTGAAAGCACATTTTGCAATATTCTAAGTACATAGCCCAGCCATCACGGGATAGCTATTTAGACACCCGGCAAGTTTAGCACTCACCAATATCAGATTTACTATTATAAAAGTTTGTTTACCTTTTGTTGTCTTCGTCAGAATGCACTCCCAGGACTGCTACTTCAATAACAAATGTTGGTTTGGTCCAAAATAATCCATCGTTATATCCGAATAGCTGCGTTTTGTTCGTGCGTCCCAGACACTATCCGAAATGGTAAATCAGGGTCGCGCGCATGGCGCAATTCGTGACAAAAAAAATCTAAATATTCCATTACCGTACTTTGAAGCATGTCAACCGCTGTTTAAAATCCATTTTTATGCCATTTTTCTCGTAAAAAAGCGATAATATTCCGACCGGGAATCTCCATTTAGCTAAACAGAGGAAAGAAAACAAAGCTTTCGGTCGACGCGGGCACGAGCCTGAGTCTCACAGTACTGTAACCAGCCACTACCCAAACGCGCTACTTTTTTTCAGCCAGAGCCTGCAAAGCCACGATTCACCATTTTGCCGCCTTCTGAGAGCCTATGGCAGCCGTAGGAAGTGTCACGGGACAGCTAAGATCCTCACTCTTCAATAAACAGAGACAAGAAGAACGACACCTTGTCAGACAGGCCACTTCCTGCATGAAATCTTCTCAGGTTTTTGCCTGCCATATGAGTTCTGTTATACTCACAGACACCATTCAAACAGTTTTAGAAACTTTAGGGTGTTTTCTATCCAAAGCCAATAATTATATGCATATTCTAGTTACTGGGCAGGAGTAGTAACCAGATTAAATCGTGTACGTTTTTTATCCAGCCGTGAAAATACTGCCCCCTAGCCATAACAGGTTAACACAGTAAATTCATCAGGCTTAAGCCATGTTTCAGTCAGGCCAATCACATCAAGATTATGATCAGTGATTAGTTCATTGACTATAACTGCCTTGGAAGTGAGGGATCTAACATTAAGTAACCCAATTTTGAGATGTGAGGTATCACAATCTCTTTCAATAATGGCAGGAATGGAGGAGGTCTTTATACTAGTGAGATTGCTAAAGCGAACACCGCCATTTTTAATTTTGCCCAACCTAGATCGAGGCACAGACACGGTCTCAATGGGGAAAGCTGAGCTGACTATGCTGACTGTGCTAGTGGCAGACTCCACTAAGCTGGCAGGCTGGCTAACAGCCTGCTGCCTGGCCTGCACCCTATTTCATTGTGGAGCTAGAGGAGTTAGAGCCCTGTCTATGTTCGTAGATAAAATGAGAGCACCCCTCCAGCTAGGATGGAGTCCGTCACTCCTCAACAGGCCAGGCTTGGTCCTGTTTGTGGGTGAGTCCCAGAAAGAGGGCCAATTATCTACAAATTCTATCTTTTGGGAGGGGCAGAAAACAGTTTTCAACCAGCGATTGAGTTGTGAGACTCTGCTGTAGAGCTCATCACTCCCCCTAACAGGGAGGGGGCCGACACATCTTTCTAGCTGATTTACACGCTGAAGCTATGTTGCGCTTGGTGACCTCTGACTGTTTCATCCTAACATCGTTGGTGCCGACGTGGATAACAATATCTCTATACTCTCTACACTCGCCAGTTTTAGCTTTAGCCAGCACCGTCTTTAGATTAGCCTTAACGTCGGTAGCCCTGCCCCCTGGTAAACAGTGTATGATCGCTAGATGATTCGTTTTAAGTCTAATACTGCGGGTAATGGAGTCGCCAATGACTAGGGTTTTCAATTTGTCAGAGCTAATGGTGGGAGCCGTCGGCGTCTCAGACCCCACAACGGGAGGAGTAGAGACCAGAGAAGTCTCGGCCTCCGACTCCGACTCGCTTAATGGGGAGAACCGGTTGAAAGTTTCTGTCGGCTGAATAAGCGACACCGGTTGAGCCTTCCTACAGCGTTTCCCTCCAGAAGCCATGAGAAAGATGTCCGGCTGCGGGGACCGTGCGAGGGGGTTTATACTAACGTTACTATCTGTACTTACTGGTGGCACAGACGCTGTTTCATCCTTTCCTACACTGAAATTACCCTTGCCTAACGATTGCGTCTGAAGCTGGGCTTGCAGCACAGCTATCCTTGCCGTAAGGCGATCGTTCTCCTGTATATTATAAGTACAACGACTGCAATTAGAAGGCATCATGTTAATGTTACTTAGCTTCGGCTGTTTGAAGTCCTGACGAACCATGTCCAGATAAAACCTCCGGGGTGAAAAGGTTGAATGAAAAAAGTTGAGTGAGGGAAAAAGTAAGAATATACGGTAATGAAAAAGTAAAAAACCGTCAGGTAGCAAAGTAAGATCGGCAACAAAACGCACAGCAGCGTAAACAAGTCTGCAAGTTGTGACCGGAAAAAACTCAGTGCCTCTGATTGACATCATGGGAAAATCAAAAGAAATCATTCAAGACCTCAGAAAACAAATTGTAGACCTCCACAAGTCTGGTTCATCCTGTGGAGCAATTTAGTATAAAGTATAAACACCATGGGACCACACAGGTGTCATACCGCTCAGGAAGGAGACTCATTCTGTCTCCTAGAGATGAACGTACTTTGGTGCGAAAAGTGCAAATCAATCCCAGAACGACAGCAAGGACCTTGTGAAGGTGCTGGAGGAAAAAGGTATAAAAGTATCTATATCCACAGAAAAACGGGTCCTATATCGACATAACCTGAAAGGACATTCAGCAAGGAAGAAGCCACTGCTCCAAAACCGCCATGAAAATGCCAGACTACGGTTTGCATCTGCAAATGGGGACAAAGATCGTACTTTTTGGAGGAATGTCCTCTGGTCTGATGAAACAAAAATATAACTGTTTTGCCATAATGACCATCGTTATGTTTGGAGGAGAATGGGGGAGGCTTCCAAGCCGAAGAACACCATCCCAACCGTGAAGCACGGGGTGGCAGCATTATGTGGTGGGGGTGCTTTGCTGCAGGAGGGACTGGTGCAGTTCACAAAATAGATGGCATCATGAAGGAGGGAAATTGTGTGGATATATTGAAGCAACATCTCAAGACATCAGTAAGGAAGTTAAAGCTTGGTCGCAAATGGGTCTTCCAAATGGACAATGACCCCAAGCATACTTCCAAAGTTGTGGCAAAATGGCTTAAGGACAACAAAGTCAAGGTTTTGGAGTGGACGTCACAAAGCCCTGACCTCAATCCTGTGGAACATTTGTGGGCAGAACGGAAAAAGCGTGTGCGAGCAAGAAGGCCTACAAACCTGACTCAGTTACACCAGCTCTGTCAGGAGGAATGGGACAAATTCACCCAACTTATTGTGGGAACCTTGTGGAAGGCTACCCAAAATGTTTGACCCAAGTTAAACAATTTAAAGGCAATGCTACCAAGTACTAATTGAGTGTATGTAAACTTCTGACCCACTGGGAAGCTGCAATAAATCATTCTCTCTACCACTATTCTGACATTTCACATTCTTAAAATAAAGTGGTGATCCTAACTGACCTAAGACAGGGAATTTTAACTAGGATTGAATGTCAGGAATTGTGAAAAACGTAGTTTAAATGGTGTATGTAAACTTCAACTCCTATGTGCCCCTTGGTTTCCATTGGGTGGTCGATTATTTTTACAATATCTGATGGTGTGTGTGAGTACCTGTGCTGTGTGTTTTGGCTTTCCTGCCATTGTAGATTACGTAGATGATTACGGGTCTTGTCCCATGTGTTAATCATTGTGCACTTGTGTTATTTTTCAAGCTAGTCCTCGCTCTTTTTGTTTTGGGTTTCTACCCTGTGTTTTGTTACGTGTTTGTTTGGTCTTTGTCCCCTTGCTTTACACGGCACGCCGTAATTTTGGCTTAATAAAAAAAAAACATTTCACATTCCTGCGCCTGTCTCCCGAATCATTTTTGCCGACTTGACACAGACTGTTTGTGGAAAATTATTTAAGCCTGAGACTCTCTCCAATACAACCCAACATTGCAGAGATATGTGCATCCTTTTAAGCACACCCTTCTCATTAACCTATGGTGAGTTATTCACAATTTTCGATGAAAAAATAAGGGTTTATGTGTAAGATGGTTAAATAAAGAGCAAAATGATTGATTGCTATTATATTATAATTTGTGCCTTGGTCCTATATGAGCTCTTTGTCACTTCCTACAAGCCGGGAGGGTCTTTTTGTTGCCATTTCCTAGTGACAGCCTTTTTACTGGCAGCCAGTAGGACCTTCAAGAGGTACTTTTCTCTAGTGTGTAAGTTATCAGATATTTCACCCAAGTACAAATACATTAATGTTTGTTCTATGTCAAATCCCATTATTTTTCCAATGTTAGATCTTATTTCTCCCCAGTAAGTTTCGATTGCGGTGCAGGACCAAAAGATATGAGAGTGATCCACCCTTGATAGCCCGCATTCTCTCCAACAAGGGTGTAGGGAGCCAGTCTGTTTTGATTTCAGTTGAGGTGTTATGAAGAAACATCTAACATTTTTCCAACAGAATTCTCTCAATGACCTTGAGTTGGTGGAGCTTTGTTGAGTCTCAAATATGTTCAACCATGTTTCATCAGTTATTTCAATGTTAAGTTCCTCCTTCCATTTCCATTTAATATAGGTTGTAGATTGTTTCTTTGAGGATTGAATACCCAAGTAAAGATTGGAAATAGTTTTTTTGATACTCCCCAAGTTGTATGCGTTAGTGAATACTTGGATTAATTTTTGAGGTGCTCGAGTGTCAATCGCTTTTATCTCCCTTAAGAAATAGTGTCAAATTTGTAGGTTTATCCAAGACATGTTTTATACTTAGGTCCTGGAAGTTCTCTAGGTCCCCATTCCTTATGATTGTACTGAATGATGTGATGCCTTTCTGCGTCCACTGTTTAAATCTGCTGTCCTGAGTTGCAGAGATGAAGCTGGGCCAATGAAGTATGCGGGCCAACTCAGCAGTTTGACCTCTCTGTCTAAATGATTTTGCTTAACTACCCTAAACCATGTCTTAAGAGAGAGATTAATCCACTGATTTTGTCTATTGTATATTTCTGTTACCATGTCCTTATTTCCCAAAACTGACTGTATGTGTATCTCTATCAAAGTAGTCTCGATGTCTTTCCATTTGGATTTGGATTCTGAATTGCAGCAACACACCAGAGGTCTCAATTGGGCTGACACATAATAATCTTTTAGGTTTGGTAAGGCCATACCCCCACAGTTTTTTGTTAATTGTAATGTTGTATATCTAATTCTTGGTCTCTTACTGTTCCAGATACACCTTGATATCCGTTTATCCCATTCTCTAAACTGTTTAGGTGGGATTTCTATGGGCAGTGATTGGAACAAATACAGTAACCTCGGCAGGATGTTCATTTTGATTGTTTCAATTCTACTACTAAGATCCAAGGGAAGTGAATTCCACCTGTCCAGGTCATCATATATTTTCTTGTTGATGTGATCGTAATTCATGTCATAATGTTTGGGTGTATCTTTTGGTAAATTTACACCAAGATATTTATTGGATGAAGAGGTCCACTGGAAGTTATAATTACTCTTCAGCTCTTCCTGTGGGGTATAATTATATACTAGGGCTTGGGTCTTGTGTACGTTAAGCACATACCCTGAATATGTTCCAAATGTTTGTAAAACATCCATCAATCTAGGTACACTTGAGCCTGGGTCTTTAAGGAATAACAGAACATCATCAGCATACATGCATATCTTATGTTCACTGCCTCTTATTGTTATTCCCACTAAGGTTGGGTCCTGTCTTATTGCCTGTGCTAATGGTTTGAGGTACAAGGAGAAGAGTGTGGGTGAAAGATTACAGCCTTGTCTTGCCCCTCACTCTAATTTTATTGTTCGTGACAAATGTCCATTTATCTTTATTCTAGCAGTCGGACATGAATACAGTGTTTTGATGCACTGTATCACTTCTTTGTTGAAACCAAATCTTTCCATAACTTGGAATAGATACTCCCGTCCCACTGAATCAAATGCTTTTTCAGCATATAGACTGATTAATATAGCACTTGTCTTATTCTGAGTAATGTGGTCCATGACATGTAGTGTTCTCCTTATGTAGTCCTGTGTCTGCCTATTTTGTATGAAAGCAGTTTGATCCCCGTCAATCAATTCTGGGATTATGTCTTCCATTCTTTTGGCTATTATTGATGCATATAGTTTATAATCTGTATTAAGAATTGCAATAGGTCTATAAGAACTGCATTCCTTCTGATCTTTACCCTCTTTTGGGATTACAGATATGATGGCTTCTCTCCACGATGGTGGTAGAACCCCCTCCCGCAGAGTCCAGTTAAAACAGACCTGAAGTAGAGGTGTTAGTTTTTCTCTGAAGGCTCTGAACCATTCTGAAGGGAAGCCATCAGTGCCTGGAGACTTGTGTACTTTTAGATTATATATTGTGTCGTGTCTTTGGGGTACCATTCAACTGAAGATATGTTTATCAATTAGCTCCCTGTAATTATTATCACGCGATTAAACTGATTAATCGTTTAATTGTAATTAACTAGGAGATCGGGGCACCAAGGAGAATATTCAGATTACAAAGCTATAATTTTCCTAATATAACTTTCCTGTACTATAATATTATATTCTATTATAGTATAAGCCGATTATCTTCTGGTTTAAAATGGTGTATTTTACCTCTAGTCCAGTCTCATTCCAAACGTCGTAAATTGTTGTATCTGCACGAACCCAGTCTTTACTAAAATCATCCATACATCAATTGTCTTAAAATCATTTATTTACTACACTAAGTAATTAACAGAAAAACATACAAACAGTAATTATCGTCACAAAGGATTGGTAGAGGAATGTGCCCTTGTGGGCTAAACAGGCAGGTCGGCCTGTTGAACAATGGGTCATAAACGGTCAACTGAGAAGTTACACAGAGTTCATTAATATTAACAATTGACAATTGAAGGCTCACTCATTCGGGAACAATTGCAATCAATATATATTTACGCTCATGTGTCGTCGTGATCCTTGTTCGAGAGTTCTGTTCTGTTGGGGAGTTTTGTCCGCGTTCTCTCTCTCGCTCTCTCTCTCTCGGTTAGAATGGATCTTTCAGAGCGACATTCATTAATGTCGTCATCGAATGGTTGTTTCGTTGGTCTTCGCGTTCAATGATATAATTTACTTAGCTGCAGACTAATAATTAATATCAAAGACTTGTTCTTATTCTGTCTGTATCGATAGTCTAAAAGTTAACCACGTGGTATGGTTCACTTTCAGTAGAGGAATTGGAAGGTAAAACCTATTAGCCAACGGAGTGTAGGCCTGGTCTGAAGAAATGTAAATCAGGGGGTGTTTTATAGTGCCCATAGAACAGCTTGTCAAATGACGCCTGGTCCTGTATGGGTCCCTGGGGGCGTGCCTATGACTGAGTTAGATTTGGTTACAGAAATACAATTCTATCACATTACATCAGTACATAGCATCTCAATGTCTTACAAAAGCTTTATCCTTATTAATACATTCTATACAACCATTATGATGCTATTATATAAACAGTTTTATGGTAATATGGCTATATTGTCTCTTCTGAATATCACAAAATTGTACCAAGCGGATCAGTTCGTAGCTGGATTCTTCACCAATCTTCCATACCTTCTCCAGAACACAAAATGTCGCTTGGCTCTCCAATTCTATGAGTTGGAAGAATTTCCTGTGTCTCTCTATGGGCCATGTGGCCAGAGACTCTCCTGGAATTTTAGAGTTTTTACGACCCTTTACACACAGGGTGGATTGGGGGGAAGTTAAGGGGGTGGTTTTGCAAAAGGGAGGGGGTCAACTGTCCTCCCTGTACCAAAAGAGGCCAACGTCATGACAATTGCATTATTCATTCGTTCAGTGGTTATTTCTGAAGTAAGTCTATCATTTTGCTCTGTCCCAATTGAGGGGAGATCAAGTGAGTTGCTCTCTTGTCTCTGCATCTGCCTTCTCTGGTTGCTTGTACAGATTTGTGCAATATGTTATAAATGCATTCTATATTTAATCCAATTTGCATGTAATCTTCTTTGTTTTGGGGCCTTTTATTTTGAAAATGGTATTCTATGCTTCTTGTTTCCTGAGTCTCCATGCTAGTAATTGTGTTGCCTTTGAGCCTGCTTCATAATATTGTTGTTCCAGAAACATGAGCTTTTTCAACACTTCTTCACAATAGATCTGGTCAATTTCCTGTTTTACCTTTTGAATCTCTCGTAATAGAAGAGGGTATTTGTTATGACTATGAAATCATTCTAAGTTTCTTAAAGTTTCCTGTAATTTCAGCAGTTTTTGTGCTTCAATCTTTTTCTAGAGAGATGATGTGGCTTTGATCTTTCCTCTAATATCCCACAATGTAGCAGGAGATACTTCCCCGTTATCATTATTCTCCAGATAGACATTCAATTCTGTCTTTATTGATTCCTTGAATGCTGGATCATTCAGCATGCTTGTAAGCCTCCATAGAGTATTTCTTGGTTTGCTATCAAGGTGTAGAGTAAGGTAAACTCCATTATGAGTCGCTCTGCCCGATCCTACAATCCTTAAGCCTATGTCAATCTGCATTGTACATGAAAAAGTAGTCTAACCTGGAGTGTTCAGTGTGGCGGGCTGTCATGTGGATGTCACACCATACATCAAGCAGTCCTAAATCCTGCAATATCCAATTGATGTTTTTAGAAACTAGGCTAATTTTCCTATTTTGATTTGTGCTGTCCAATTTTGAGTTTAAAATCGTGTTAAAATCCCCTCAACAGATAAGAGTGCCAGAGGTTTCTGTGGCAATTAAATTAAACACCTTCCTTTAGAAGACCATGTCATTCCCCGGGGGTGCGTATACATTAAATAATGTAACTTCCTTGTTATCCAGTTTACATTTAACAAGTATAAATCTACCCTCCTTGTCTTTATTTCTGATATAAACTCAAAATATACTGAATTTGGGATCAAGATTGCAATGCCCCTTCTACCTATTTTGTAAGAAGAAGAAGAAAATGGTATTCCTATATCCCATTTTCTTGAGTTTCTCGTGTTCAGGAGTGGAGAAGTGAGTTTCCTGCCAGAATAGTATGTCAACTCTCTCCTGTTTCATCTTTGTTATTACCTTACTTCTCTTGATGGCACTCCCCAGTCCATTTACATTAAGACTTATGACCTTAAATTCCTGATGATGCATCGATATAAATACAAAAACCTGTGCACCATAACTGCCTGCTTAACATGAGCCTAAAAAGTAAACCAAAGTGGGAAAATACTTTGCTATTTGGACTCCCATGTCAGAGGACTGTCTCTTGCCTCTGGAGTTTGAGGGGATGAGCCTGTCCGCTGGAGGAGCCCCTTGTTCAGATATGAAAATGTGTAACGCAGTTGCAAACAAGACCTGGTGGAACCGAAAATTTAAAAGGTACCTATTTCATTGCTTTTACACATCGGTTAATTACAAGTTGTCACGTCCTGACCAGTAAAAGGGGTTATTTGTCATTGTAGTTTGGTCAGGGCGTGGCAGGGGGTGTTTGTTTTGTGTGTTTCGGTGTTTTTGGTTTAGGTTCTATGTTTTCTATTTCTATGTTTATATCTAGTTTTCTATTTCTATGTTGAGTTTTTGGCAATGACCTCCAATTAGAGGCAGCTGGTTGTCGTTGTCTCTAATTGGAGGCCATATTTAGTTGTGTTTGTCTCACTTGTGTTTGGTGGGTGGTTATTTTCTGTATAGCCTGGGAGCCTTATAGAACTGTTTTCGTCGCTTGTTTATTTTGTTTAAGTGTTTATTTCAAATAAATAAAGAGGAGCACTTTACCCGCTGCGCCTTGGTCCAATCCATGACACAAGTGAAAACTATATAGGTCATGTGTAAATATCATGAATCCTCTCCTTGATATGCCCTTCTGTTACCCTGTTGTCAATGTGTCATTAATCATTCGCTTATAGATATGTTATTAACGCGACCATACATAATGTGTCCATAAAGAACACATACTTTTCGTTCATCACCCTTGCTCAGCATTGGGGGAAAATAGGGGAGACATTTTACCTATTGCAATGTCAACCGTAACAACCCAATATGTCTTACCAGCTCGCGGTAACTCTTAAGTCTGTTAAATCCGATTCAGTGTCTTCTATCTTCTTGTTGGAAATGCCTGAGTCTCTCTCGCATGTGAATGTCCTCTCACCAAGGTGATTTCCCTCTTTTTCCATGACTCTGCTCACTGATAACGATCCATGGGAGTGCCTGCTCAAGTCTTTCCACCGGTGAAGACGCCTTTCTCCTGGCGGTGTACTCCATTGGGATGCACCTCGACTTCAGGTCCTCAGCCGCCTCGTCTGCATGCTCGTATGTAACTGGGCCATTATCCAGAAATACCCACATTTTTGCCAGGAATGGCGTTCAGAAGCGAATACCTTTCTCTTTAACCTGTTGGGTCTAGGGGGCAGCATTTGCACGTCTGGATAAAAAAAATGTACCCGATTTAATCTGGTTACTAATCCTACCCAGTAACTAGAATATGCATATACTTATTATATATGGATAGAAAACACTCTAAAGTTTCCAAAACTGTTTGAATGGTGTCTGTGAGTATAACAGAACTCATTTGGCAGGCAAAACCCTGAGACATTTTCTGACAGGAAGTGGATACCTGATGTGTTGTATTGACTTTAAAGCTATCCCATTGAAAAACACAGGGGTTTAGGAATATTTTGGCACTTCCTATTGCTTCCACTAGATGTCACCAGCCTTTACAAAGTGTTTTGAGTCTTCTGGAGGGAGATCTGACCGAACAAGAGCCATGGAACGGTGATGTCCCATTAGACACCTGGCGCGCTACTTCATGTTGGGTACCCTCGTTCCAATACGTTATAAAAGGCTATGCATTCGTCCACCTTGAATATTATTCATGTTCTGGTTAAAAAAGGCCCTAATGATTTATGCTATACAACGTTTGACATGTTTGAACGAACGGAAATATATTTTTTCCCCTCGTTCACGACGAGAAGTCCGGCTGGCTTACATCATGTGCTAACGAGACGGAGATTTTTGGACATAAATGATGAGCTTTTTTGAACAAAACTACATTCGTTATGGACCTGTGATACCTGGAAGTGACATCTGATGAAGAGAATCAAAGGTAATGGATTATTTACATAGTATTTTCGATTTTAGATCTCCCCAACATGACGTCTAGTCTGTATCGCAACGCGTATTTTTCTGGGCACAGTGCTCAGATTATTGCAAAGTGTGATTTCCCAGTAAGGTTATTTTTAAATCTGGCAAGTTGATTGCGTTCAAAAGATGTAAATCTATAATTCTTTAAATGACAATATAATATTTTAACAATGTTTTCTAATTTTAATTATTTAATTTCTGACGCTGACTTGACTGCCGGTTATTGGAGGGAAACGATTTCCTCAACATCAATGCCATAGTAAAACGCTGTTTTTGTATATAAATATGAACTTGATAGAACTAAAAATGCATGCATTGTCTAACATAATGTCCTAGGAGTGTCATCTGATGGAGATTGTAAAAGGTTAGTGTATCATTTTAGCTGGTTTTATGGTTTTGGTGACCCTGTCTTTGACTTGACAAAACATTACACACAACTCTTGTAAATGTACTGTCCTAACATACTCTAAATTTATGCTTTCGCCGTAAAACCTTTTTGAAATCGTAAAACGTGGTTAGATTAAGGAGATGTTTATCTTTCAAATGGTGTAACATAGTTGTATTTTTGAAAAATTTGAATTTTGACATTTATTTGGATTCAAATTTGCCGCTCTTGAAATGCACCTGCTGTTGATGGAGTGCACCACAGGTGGCACGCTAGCGTCCCACCTAGCCCCAAGAGGTTAAGTGCTTTCTTGATGGGGGTGTATTCCTTCCTTCTTTTCAGTATATCTCCCGCGTAGTCCTCATCAAAGAACACTCGTTGGCATGGAAGTTAACAGGCTATTTCCAGGCTGCAAGTAAGACTTTCTCTTTGACTGAGAATTGTATGAACCGTACTACTATGGATCTTGGTGGGGCGCTGGTGAGGGGTTTTGAGGCCAGAGCTCAGTGTGCTCTCTTGATTCCCAGGTCAGTGTCGTCTTCAAGTATTTCTTTGAGTAGACCCTCCACGAATTTGGGCATAGTCTTTTTCTGCGCCCTCTGCCATGGAATAAAGTCTAATGGTGTTTCGACGTGAAACACCTTAGAGTTCTGTCACTTTTGCCTGTAGTGCGTGATGGCTTTTCAAATACTTTTCAAGTATTTCCTTGACTGCAGTGTTCCATGTGTTCGTTTCCCCAATGCGCTGTTATGTATCCCCCGTTCTTGTAGATATACTGTGAAGTTCTTCTTTGTTTTATTCAAGTTTCTGGTTAATGTCCTTCTTGAACTCATTTAGTTATTTTCGTACATCTTCTCGAAGTTCCTCTCGTAAGCCTGTGAGCACCTCGCTTAATTCCTCTTTTATCACCTCACGAAATGAGGGTTCTTTTGCAGCTGCTAGCTTATTTGCGCTAGCATTAGCCATCTTTGTTTTGTCGACGATTATACAGTTGCAAGAAAAAGTATGTGAACCCTTTGGAATTATCTGGATTTCTGCATAATTGGTCATAAAATTACATCTGATCTTCATCTAAATCACAACAGACAAACACAGTGTGCTTAAACTAATAACACACA
>NC_138307.1:46074118-46079118 GCF_965601325.2 Salmo salar | reverse complement strand
TAAAATACTTTGTCAAAAGTAGGGTGGAGTCTTTTGTTAAGACATGTTTAGCTAGCATTTTTCCTATATTGTTGCCTGGAATTAAATACATTTTGGGGGGTTTGTGTCATTTGATTTACACTACATGCCTACCGCGTTGAAGATGCAAAGTATTGTTTATTTTGAAACAAACAGAACTTGAGCGTGCATAACTATTCACCCCCCCAAAGTCAATACTTTGTAGAGCCACCTTTTGCAGCAATTACTGCTGCTAGTCTCTTGGGGTATATGTCTATAAGCTTGGCACATCTAGCCACTTGGATTTTTGACCATTCTTCAAGGCAAAACTGCTCCAGCTCCTTCAAGTTGGATGGGTTCTGCTGGTGTACAGCAATCTTTAAGTCATAGCACAGATTCTCAATTGGATTGAGGTCTGTGCTTTGACGAGGCCATTCCAAGACATTGACATGTTTCCCCTTAAACCCCTCAAGTGTTGCTTTAGCAGTATGCTTAAGGTCACTGTCCTGCTGGAAGGTGAACCTCCGTCCCAGTCTCAAATCTCTGGAAGACCGAAACAGCTTTCCCTCAAGAATTTGCCTGTATTTAGAGCCATCCATCATTCCTTCAATTCTGACCAATTTCCCAGTCCCTGCTGATTTAAAAACATCCGCACAGCATGATGCTGCCATTGTGGGGATGGTGTTCTCGGGGTGATAAGAGGTGTTGGGTTTGCGCCAGACATAGCGTTTTCCTTGATGGCCAAAAAGCTACATTTTAGTCTCATCTGACCAGAGTACCTTCTTCCATGTTTGGGGAGTCTCCCACATGCCTTTTGGCGAACACCAAATGTCCAGCCTACTCATTATCTCAGCCAATCATGACTAGCGGGAGGTTTGCTCACTTTTTCTGTGGCTAAACCAACTAGGCTCATAAATTAACAATTATATTCAGAATTACAGATGGCATGTAAGTTTACATGTTCAAGAAGGCATTTTTGCAAAAAAAACGGACATTGATAAAAAATATATTTTTTATGTTCAAACAGCTCTCCTGTGAAGTCATAACTTGCGACATTCGCCTCGTTTCCTGAATCGGGTCACATATGCATTCCTTTTGACCAGGTGGGTGAGGGCAGTGTGAAGTGCAATGGCGATTGTGTTGTCTGTGGATCTGTCGGGGCAGTATGCGAATTAGAGAGGGTTGAGTGTGTCAGGGAGGGAGGAGGTGATGTGGTCTTTGTCTAGCCTCTCGTAGCACTTAATGAAGACGGAAGTGAGTGCTACGTGTTGGTAATCCTTCAGTTCAGTTAAACTATAAATACATAAGTGTGTGAACACATTTTCAAATTAGTGGATCGGCTATTTCAGCCACACCCGTTGCTGACAGGTGTATACAATCGAGCACACAGCCATGCAATCTCCATAGACAAACATTGGCAGTAGAATGGCCTTACTGAAGAGCTCAGTGACTTTCAACGTCATAGGATGCCACCTTTCCAACAATTGTTGGTCTCATTTTTTGACCTGCTTGAGCTTCCCCAGTAAACTGTAAGTGCTGTTATTGTGAAGTGGAAACATTTAGGCCACACAAGCTCACAGAACAGGTCCACCGAGTGCTATAGAACTTAGTACGTAAAAATCGTCAATCCTCGGTTGCAACACTCACTACTGAGTTCCAAACTGCCTTTGAAAGCAACGTCAGCAAAATAACTGTTCGTCGGGAGCTTCATGAAATGGGTTGCTATGACCTCACTATTGCTCTTGTGGCTGAATGGAAGCAAGTCCTCGCAGCAAAGTTTAAACATCTAGTGGAAAGCCTTCCCATAAAAGTGGAGGCTGTTATAGCAGCAGTGGGGGGGGGGGGCAACTCCATATTAATGGCCATGATTTTGGAATGAGATGTCAACAAACAGGTGTCCACATACATTTGGTCATGTGGTGTGCTTTCCATTTCTTGGGGGACATCTTGAATCAGGTGGGGATAATGGCTTGAGCAAGAGAGGGATTGAAAACGTCCGGAAACACATCAGCTAGCACGTCTGCACATGCTCCGAGGGCACGGTTAGGGATACCGTCTAGGCCGGCAGCCATGCAAGGGTTAACACGTTTAAATGACTTGCATGCATCCTCCGTGGACACCGTAAGCAAGTAGCCCTCATTGTCCTCAGGGGCTTTCCTCGGCAGCTCAGAGCTGTTATGCTTGAAGTGTGAGAAAAAAGTGTTTAGCTTGTCCAGTAGGGCGGCGTTGGTATCTGCGATGTCGGCTGCTTGTGATACAGCCTGGAATCGAACTAGAGTCTTTAGTGACGCCTCTAGTAGCACCTCTAGCAGTGCCGGAGATGCAGTGCCTTAGACCGCTGTGCCACTCGGGAGCCCGGTCTTAATTGGTTCTCGGTCTTAATTGAAAGGAAAAAAATAAAACTTGCTGACACTCAGCCTGCTGTGGAATGATAATGGCGCCATTTTACGGGCTCCTAACCAACTGTGCTATTCTTTTCTGTTTTGTTTGTAACTCATTTTGTACATAACTTTGTTGCTACTGTCTCTTATGACCAAAAAGAGCTTCTGGACATCAGAACAGTGATTACCCACCAAGGAACTAGACAAAGATTTTTTCTTTAATGAGTCCGACGCCAAAGATGTACTCCTTTGTCGAGAAAAGGCCCAAATTCCTGTCATCCGTGTGAAGAAAAAGGGGGATAGGGTAGGGTGACCTTTTTAAGAATTTGCCAACGAGTAGGTAAACCACCATTACCCTCCGTACTATTGGCCAAAGTGCAATCCCTGGAAAACAAATTCTACAATCTATGATTAAGACTATCCTACCAATGGGATATTAAACACTGTAATATCTTATGTTTCACCGAGACGTGGCTAAACGACGACACGGATAATATAGAACTGGCTAGTTTCGGCAGGATAGTGCAGCTACGTCTGGTAAGAAGAGGGGCGGAGGTGTGTGTCTATTTGTCAACAACTGCTGGTGAATAATGTCTAATATTAAAGAAGTCTCAAGGTATTGCTCTCCTGAGGTAGGATACTTCACGATAAGCTGTAGACCACACTATCTACCAAAAAAATCTAAATTATTTGTAGCCGTCTATTTACCACCACAAACCGATGCTGGCACTAAGACCGCACTCAATGAGCGCTATAAGGCCATAAGCAAACAAGAAAATGCTCATTCAGAAGTGGCGCTCCTAGTGGCCGAGGACATTAATGCAGACCAACTTAAATCCGTTTTATCTCATTTCTCCAGCATGTCACATAAGCAACCAGAGGAATAACAACTCTCGACCACCTTTACTCCACACACAGAGACGCATACAAAGCTCTCCCTCGCCCTCCATTTGGAAAATCTGACCGTAATTCTATCCTTCTGATTCCTGCTTACAAGCAAAAGCTAAAGCAGGGAGTACCATTGACTCGCTCAATACCGAAGTGGTCAGACAACACATATGCTAAGCTACAGGACTGTTTTGCTAGCACAGACTGGAATATGTTCCGGGATTCATAAAATGCCATTGAGGAGTACACCACCTCAGTCACCAGCTTCAACAATAAGTGCATCGACGATGTCGTCCCCACAGTGACTGTACGGACATATCCCAACCAGAAGCCATGGATTACAGGCAACATCCACACCGAGCTGAAGGCTAGAACTGCAGCTTTCACGGAGCGGGACACTAATCCGGATGCTTTAAAGACGTCCCGCTATGCCCTCAGACGAACCATCGAACAGGCAAAGCGTCAGCCTATACAGGCAAAGCGTCTGCCTATACAGCCTACCAGACGAGCTAAATGTTTTGTTCTGCTCGCTTCGAGGCAAGCAATACTGAAGCATGCATTAGAGCATCAGCTGTTCTGGACGACTCTGATCACGCTGTCCATAGCCAATGTGAGCAAGACCTTTAAACAGGTCAACATTCACAAAGCCGCGGGGCCAGACAGATTACCAGGACGCGTGGACAAACTGGCAAGTGTCTTCACTGACATTTTCAACCTCTCCCTGACCGAGTTTGTAATACCTAAATGTTTCAAACAGACCACCATAGTCGCTGTGCCCAAGAAAGTGAAGGTAACCTGCTGAAATGATTACCGGCCCGTAGCACTCATGTCGGTTGCCATGAAGTTCATCTGTATTTATTAAGGATCCCCATTAGCTGCTGCCGTTAGCTGCTACTCTTCCTGGGGTCCAATTGAAAAGCTGGTCATGGCTCACATCAAAACCATCATGCCGGAAACCCTAAACCCACTCCAATTCACATACCGCCCCAACAGATCCACAGATGACGTAATCTCAATCGGAACACCTATATGAGAATGCTGATCATTGACTACAGCTCACCGTTCAACACCATAGTGCCCAGAAAGCTCAACACTATGCTAAGGACCCTCGGACTAAACACCTCCCTTTTCAACTGGATCCTGGACCCCCTGGTGGTGAGGGTAGGCAACAACACATCTGCCATGCTGATCCTCAACACTGGGGCCCCTCAGGGGTGCCTGCTAAGTCACCTCCTGTACTCCCTGTTCACCCAAGACTGAGTGGACAAGCATGACTCCAACACCATCATTACGTTTTCTGACGACACAACAGGGGTAGTCCTGATCACCGACAACGATGAGACAGCCTATAGGGAGAAGGTCAGAAACCTGGCAGTGTGGTGCCAGGACAACAACCTCTCCCTCAATGCGAGCTAGACAAAGGAGCTGATTCAAGAGTTTCAAGTTCCTTGTTGTCCACTTCACCAACGATCTATCATGGTCCAAACACACCAAGACAGTTGTGAAGAGGGTTTCGACAACACACTTTCCCCCTCAAGAGACTTGAAAGATTTGGCATGGGTCCCCAGATCCTCAGAAAGTTCTACAGCTATACCATCGAGTGCATCCTGACCGGTTGCATCACCGCCTGGTATGGCAACTGCTTGGCATCGCTACAGAATGTATTTGTATTTATTATGGATCCCAATTAGCTGCTGTCAAAGCATCAGCTACTCTTCCTGGGGTGCAGCAAAA